>NC_134876.1:102814167-102877166 GCF_041734735.1 Babylonia areolata | reverse complement strand
CCCTAACCCTAACCCTAACCCTAACCCTAACCCTAACCCTAACCCTAACCCTAACCTAACCCTAACCCTAACCCTAACCCTAACCCTAACCCTAACCCTAACCCTAACCCTAACCCTAACCCTAACCCTAACCCTAACCCTAACCCTAACCCTAACCCTAACCCTAACCCTAACCCTAACCCTAACCCTAACCCTAACCCTAACCCTAACCCTAACCCTAACCCTAACCCTAACCCTAACCCTAACCCTAACCCTAACCCTAACCCTAACCCTAACCCTAACCCTAACCCTAACCCTAACCCTAACCCTAACCCTAACCCTAACCCTAACCCTAACCCTAACCCTAACCCTAACCCTAACCCTAACCCTAACCCTAACCCTAACCCTAACCCTAACCCTAACCCTAACCCTAACCCTAACCCTAACCCTAACCCTAACCCTAACCCTAACCCTAACCCTAACCCTAACCCTAACCCTAACCCTAACCCTAACCCTAACCCTAACCCTAACCCTAACCCTAACCCTAACCCTAACCCTAACCCTAACCCTAACCCTAACCCTAACCCTAACCCTAACCCTAACCCTAACCCTAACCCTAACCCTAACCCTAACCCTAACCCTAACCCTAACCCTAACCCTAACCCTAACCCTAACCCTAACCCTAACCCTAACCCTAACCCTAACCCTAACCCTAACCCTAACCCTAACCCTAACCCTAACCCTAACCCTAACCCTAACCCTAACCCTAACCCTAACCCTAACCCTAACCCTAACCCTAACCCTAACCCTAACCCTAACCCTAACCCTAACCCTAACCCTAACCCTAACCCTAACCCTAACCCTAACCCTAACCCTAACCCTAACCCTAACCCTAACCCTAACCCTAACCCTAACCCTAACCCTAACCCTAACCCTAACCCTAACCCTAACCCTAACCCTAACCCTAACCCTAACCCTAACCCTAACCCTAACCCTAACCCTAACCCTAACCCTAACCCTAACCCTAACCCTAACCCTAACCCTAACCCTAACCCTAACCCTAACCCTAACCCTAACCCTAACCCTAACCCTAACCCTAACCCTAACCCTAACCCTAACCCTAACCCTAACCCTAACCCTAACCCTAACCCTAACCCTAACCCTAACCCTAACCCTAACCCTAACCCTAACCCTAACCCTAACCCTAACCCTAACCCTAACCCTAACCCTAACCCTAACCCTAACCCTAACCCTAACCCTAACCCTAACCCTAACCCTAACCCTAACCCTAACCCTAACCCTAACCCTAACCCTAACCCTAACCCTAACCTAACCCTAACCCTAACCCTAACCCTAACCCTAACCCTAACCCTAACCCTAACCCTAACCCTAACCCTAACCCTAACCCTAACCCTAACCCTAACCCTAACCCTAACCCTAACCCTAACCCTAACCCTAACCCTAACCCTAACCCTAACCCTAACCCTAACCCTAACCCTAACCCTAACCCTAACCCTAACCCTAACCCTAACCCTAACCCTAACCCTAACCCTAACCCTAACCCTAACCCTAACCCTAACCCTAACCCTAACCCTAACCCTAACCCTAACCCTAACCCTAACCCTAACCCTAACCCTAACCCTAACCCTAACCCTAACCCTAACCCTAACCCTAACCCTAACCCTAACCCTAACCCTAACCCTAACCCTAACCCTAACCCTAACCCTAACCCTAACCCTAACCCTAACCCTAACCCTAACCTAACCCTAACCCTAACCCTAACCCTAACCCTAACCCTAACCCTAACCCTAACCCTAACCCTAACCCTAACCCTAACCCTAACCCTAACCCTAACCCTAACCCTAACCCTAACCCTAACCCTAACCCTAACCCTAACCCTAACCCTAACCCTAACCCTAACCCTAACCCTAACCCTAACCCTAACCCTAACCCTAACCCTAACCCTAACCCTAACCCTAACCCTAACCCTAACCCTAACCCTAACCCTAACCCTAACCCTAACCCTAACCCTAACCCTAACCCTAACCCTAACCCTAACCCTAACCCTAACCCTAACCCTAACCCTAACCCTAACCCTAACCCTAACCCTAACCCTAACCCTAACCCTAACCCTAACCCTAACCCTAACCCTAACCCTAACCCTAACCCTAACCCTAACCCTAACCCTAACCCTAACCCTAACCCTAACCCTAACCCTAACCCTAACCCTAACCCTAACCCTAACCCTAACCCTAACCCTAACCCTAACCCTAACCCTAACCCTAACCCTAACCCTAACCCTAACCCTAACCCTAACCCTAACCCTAACCCTAACCCTAACCCTAACCCTAACCCTAACCCTAACCCTAACCCTAACCCTAACCCTAACCCTAACCCTAACCCTAACCCTAACCCTAACCCTAACCCTAACCCTAACCCTAACCCTAACCCTAACCCTAACCCTAACCCTAACCCTAACCCTAACCCTAACCCTAACCCTAACCCTAACCCTAACCCTAACCCTAACCCTAACCCTAACCCTAACCCTAACCCTAACCCTAACCCTAACCCTAACCCTAACCCTAACCCTAACCCTAACCCTAACCCTAACCCTAACCCTAACCCTAACCCTAACCCTAACCCTAACCCTAACCCTAACCCTAACCCTAACCCTAACCCTAACCCTAACCCTAACCCTAACCCTAACCCTAACCCTAACCCTAACCCTAACCCTAACCCTAACCCTAACCCTAACCCTAACCCTAACCCTAACCCTAACCCTAACCCTAACCCTAACCCTAACCCTAACCCTAACCCTAACCCTAACCCTAACCCTAACCCTAACCCTAACCCTAACCCTAACCCTAACCCTAACCCTAACCCTAACCCTAACCCTAACCCTAACCCTAACCCTAACCCTAACCCTAACCCTAACCCTAACCCTAACCCTAACCCTAACCCTAACCCTAAACCCTAACCCTAACCCTAACCCTAACCCTAACCCTAACCCTAACCCTAACCCTAACCCTAACCCTAACCCTAACCCTAACCCTAACCCTAACCCTAACCCTAACCCTAACCCTAACCCTAACCCTAACCCTAACCCTAACCCTAACCCTAACCCTAACCCTAACCCTAACCCTAACCCTAACCCTAACCCTAACCCTAACCCTAACCCTAACCCTAACCCTAACCCTAACCCTAACCCTAACCCTAACCCTAACCCTAACCCTAACCCTAACCCTAACCCTAACCCTAACCCTAACCCTAACCCTAACCCTAACCCTAACCCTAACCCTAACCCTAACCCTAACCCTAACCCTAACCCTAACCCTAACCCTAACCCTAACCCTAACCCTAACCCTAACCCTAACCCTAACCCTAACCCTAACCCTAACCCTAACCCTAACCCTAACCCTAACCCTAACCCTAACCCTAACCCTAACCCTAACCCTAACCCTAACCCTAACCCTAACCCTAACCCTAACCCTAACCCTAACCCTAACCCTAACCCTAACCCTAACCCTAACCCTAACCCTAACCCTAACCCTAACCCTAACCCTAACCCTCCCTAACCCTAACCCTAACCCTAACCCTAACCCTAACCCTCCCTAACCCTAACCCTAACCCTAACCCTAACCCTAACCCTAACCCTAACCCTAACCCTAACCCTAACCCTAACCCTAACCCTAACCCTAACCCTAACCCTAACCCTAACCCTAACCCTAACCCTAACCCTAACCCTAACCCTAACCCTAACCCTAACCCTAACCCTAACCCTAACCCCTAACCCTAACCCTAACCCTAACCCTAACCCTAACCCTAACCCTAACCCTAACCCTAACCCTAACCCTAACCCTAACCCTAACCCTAACCCTAACCCTAACCCTAACCCTAACCCTAACCCTAACCCTAACCCTAACCCTAACCCTAAACCCTAAACCCTAACCCTAACCCTAACCCTAACCCTAACACTAACCTAACCCTAACCCTAACCCTAACCCTAACCCTAACCCTAACCAAACCAAACTAACCAAACCAAACCAAACCAAACCAAACCAAACCAAACCAAACTAACCCTAACCCTAACCCTAACCCTAACCCTAACCCTAACCCTAAACCTAACCAAACCAAACTAACCAAACTAACCAAACCAAACCAAACCAAACCAAACCAAACCAAACTAACCCTAACCCTAACCCTAACCCTAACCCTAACCCTAACCCTAACCCTCCCTAACCCTAACCCTAACCCTAACCCTAACCCTAACCCTAACCCTAAACCCTAACCCTAACCCTAACCCTAACCCTAACCCTAACCCTAACCCTAAACCCTAAACCCTAACCCTAACCCTAACCCTAACCCTAACCTAACCCTAACCCTAACCCTAACCAAACCAAACTAACCAAACTAACCAAACCAAACCAAACCAAACCAAACCAAACCAAACTAACCCTAACCCTAACCCTAACCCTAACCCTAACCCTAACCCTAAACCTAACCAAACCAAACTAACCAAACTAACCAAACCAAACCAAACCAAACCAAACCAAACTAACCCTAACCCTAACCCTAACCCTAACCCTAACCCTAACCCTAACCTAACCCTAACCCTAACCCTAACCCTAACCCCCCACCCCCACCCTAACCCTAACCGTCAATATTTTGTCTGCAGGTTTGCCGTTGTATGACTTGTTTTCCGTTGTATGACGAGGCAATTGAACTGATGTCAATAGATTGCAAAATATTACCTCTGGATGTAGAATCGCCCAAATATTACCTCTGAATGTATAATAGCCCTCTTTCTCTCTTTTTTCTGCTATTGTTGTCCTTGTTCTTATTTATCTAATGCGTTTGTTCTATGCTTACGTTTGCACATGCTTATGTAATTTTGATGTTCGTGTTGTGAACTGACTCTCGCTTTTTTCTGTTGTTTTTTTTTTTCTCAATTATTATTCTTGCCCAGGGGGCCGGATGTATCTTGTGCTTACTCATTTACCCTCGTAAAATACAATTTCGACGAACGTTCGTTCTGTGCTTGCAATCTTGCTTGTGACTGCATGAGAACATTGATTTCGTGCTGAACGTGTTCGCGTACTTGTATTTATTTCCCTAATCAGCAAGGAAGCAGAAAAAAGCCTTGAGAGGTGAGTCACTATCGACGTTTCTATCCACAAGCTGTTTCCTTCCTTGTCGCACTTAACTGCACACAACACAGCAGAGCTGAATTTTGTGTAGACCTGGCGCTTCTACTGACTGCGAGTCAGAGATATACACACACAAAAAAAGAAAAAAAAAGTGAAGAACTGGGGAAGTAAATGATTGGTGTTAGTATGAAATTCAGTGTCACAGATGTTTTATTTGGATTTCAAAATGATACGTTGCCTCAAGAAAAAATAACAATTATTAACCATATCTTGCTGATAGGTAAAATGTCTATTAGTATTGTGCGAAAAACAAAAATGTTACAGTCACTTTGTATTGTTTTTGAAAAAAACAACAACAACATATTACACGAAAATGTTTCCCTATGTTTTCATTGTGAGCCCTGAACAAATGCATTCACACACACACACACACACACACACACACACACACACACACACACACACACACACACACACACACACACACACACAATGTGAATGCAAAAGACACAGTGCCCATGAACAACATACAGCAGACATTGACACACACCCATCAAACATTGAAGGAATTGAAAATTGTCCAACTGAAGAAAAACACAATATAATTTTGGCTGATGTACGCCTGATGTGTAGTCCTATTTTTGTGTGTATGTGTGTGTTATGTTGTACTTTTCATGTAATTGAAGAGGTTAAAAGAAAGGAGAAGGGAAAAAACTGAAAAAAGAAGAGAAAGGGAGAGAGAAGAAAAGAAAAAAAAAAGAAAAAGGAAGATTGATTCTAAGTTTGTTAAAATTGTATGAGCTGTATGACTTCCTTCCGTATTATTGTCTTCTTTTTTTTCTTTTTTTTTTTAACAAGACCAAAATCCGTAAATGAAAAGTTGTATTTATTCCATAAATGCTACTGATTACTACGACATAGCTATTATGGAGTGCCAAGTATCGGTTTGATTATTTCCATGTTGTTTAGCTGATTGTGTAATTTATATACAAAATAAAACGGTGGTCGACCCAAGAAAGTCCGGGTAAAAAAAAAAAAGTAAATGAGAACCACCCCAAACAGACAACACAAGAACATAACGCGCATGACCACATAACGCGCATGACCACATAACGCGCAGTCACCTTAACCACTTGTGCGGCGGGTTTGAAAACTGCACATGATTCTGTTTTGGCGGGACACTGCGGGGTTAACAGAACGCTAAAAAGAATTCAGAATTCTTCCTTTTGGCCCGGGGTTGCCACTTTAGTTCCTCACTACTGCTAGTCATGTGACATCTGTCAAAAAAACAATTCCAAAGGGACGTATTCCGAGCGTTCTTCTATGTCACATGCCAGTCATTTCGGTTCCCTTTGATCGTGTCGCAGTCGACATTGTAGGACCATTTCAACTCTCGCGGTCTGGCCATCGATACGTCCTGACTGTCGTTGATGTCGCGACTCGGTACCCAGGAGCAACACCTCTCAAAAGGATAGACACTGTTCCAGTCGCTGAAGCACTGATCACTTTTTTCAGTCTCAAACTTATCTTTTATGCCTAAGGTCATTGAAAAAGTTGTTCTGAGTCAGTTATTTGAATACCTAAACTCATATTCCCTGCTGTCACCCAACCAATCAGCATACAGACCATCACATAGTACAGAGACTGCACTTCTCAAGGTCACTAATGAAATAGTCCTGGCACTAGATCGAGGTCATGTTTCCGTTCTTACTCTGTTAGATCTCAGTGCAGCGCTCGACACGATAGACCATACACTTTTGTTGCACATTTTTCATTACTACTATGGGGTTTCTGGATTAGCTCTCTCTTGGGTCAAAAGCTATCTTTCAGGTCGCATCCAGACAGTCATTATCAATAACACTCAACACAACCAGCACCTGTTTTGCTCGGAGTTCCACAGGGTCCTGTCTTAGGTCCTATACTTTTCATCATGTACACCAAACCTCTTCATACACTCATCCAAAGTCACTTTGTTTCCAACCAATGTTTTGCAGGCGACACAACAGCTTTATAGAATATGTCAACCTACAGAAATAGGTCAAACCATACAGAGTTTACAGTCATGCATCAAAGATGTCAAATCATGGATGACAGATCACAAACTCAAACTAAATGATAATAAAACAGAAGTACTTCTCATTCACTCAAAGCGCTCATTTTCTGACTTGCCTAAGTCTTCATCTATCCTGGTAGGAACCTCAGACATACCTCTCTCAGCATCTGCACGCAATTTAGGGTACACGCTTTCAGATGACATGACACTTGACATACACATCAACCAGATTTGTAGGTCAGCATATGTAGCACTCTGACAAATCAGCTCCATTCGTCAGAATCTCAGAAACCACAAAGACATTGGTTTGTACTTTTGTCCCATCTGGATTAGATTATGGAAATGCTATTCTTGCCGGCTGCCCCAAACACTATGTTGACAAACTTCAGAAAGTTAAAATCTCTGCAGCACGACTCACACTCAAGGCTAGGAAACGTCAACACATCACCCCCCTACTCGCTTCCCTTCAAGCACGAATACAATACAAACCCTCAGTCCTTTGTCACAGTTTCTTCACTGATTCTTGTCCCGTCTATCTTTCAGATCTACTTTCTGTCTATTCACCTCCAAGACAACTCCGTTCTTGAAATGACATGCGCACACTGTCTATTCCAAGAATTCGCACAAAAACTTATGGTGAACGTTCCTTTTTATGTTGCACCAAAATAATGGAATTCACAGCCCTCACACATTCGTCACACCCCAACACCCGCATTCAAGAGAGCGCACAAAACACATCTTTTTAGTTTGTATCTTTCTAAGTAGAGCTTTTCCATCTGTATATGCTTGCTGTGATTTGATCGTTGGACGTGCTCTTTGAGTTGGTTTGCGTGCATTTGTGATGATTTTAGTGTAGTTCTGTGAGGCCTGGTTCCTGCATGTTTTTGACTAGGGTAAATGCGATATGTTTTATCTTGCTGTGATTTGGGGCCTATGTGATGTGAGACTATGATATTGCCTGTGATGATTTACATAAAATGTGTGTATGTATGTGTATATATGTGCATATATCTAAATCTCTCTCTCTCTCTCTCTCTCTAAATACACACACACACACACACACACACACACACACACACACACACACACATATATATATATATATATATATATATATACGTATATATATCTGGTGTCCCCCAAAAAGTGAACCGCTTTTTGACACGTATTTTCCCAGTGACAGAGAAACCAAATTCATTGAAAATTTTCATACATTAACCTTAAGGTATCATCAAGTCTGCAAAATATCTAAAAGTTCGGACGCAAATTATGCGAGTATTGTCAAATTCAAAACAGCGTGTCAAAAAATTCAGTATCAGAGCTGTGCAATGTGACATTCATCATGTTCATGCCAGCTGCCAGGTGTTGGCATCTGTCAATCAGTGTCAGTCTAAAAATAGCCTGTCTAGGTGTCAAGTCTTTTTTTCTTTTTTTATTATTATTGTCGTCTGTATCCAAAATCAGTTCTGTCCAAAGTTTCAGTTTGGAAGGATCGGCCATGCCTTTGAGTAAAAGTGATAAGGTTACCATTGAAAACTGTTTCAAATAGAAAGACTGGGGTGAATGAAGGATCGTAAAGGAATTTCCAGGCAAGGGTTAGGTCACTGTAAATAGACTTCTCGCTAAAATACGCACTACAGGGTCAGTAGCACGTAAAATTGGCAGTGGGAGATCCAAGACTGCATGTTCGGAGGAGAACAAGGACCGTGTTGAGGAACTGATTCGATCCCAGGAGGAGAACCCATGGACCCACAAATCTCTTAGAGAAGTTGTAAGCGATTTACAAGTGAGCAAATCTTCTGTGCAAAGAAAGGCTAAAGAGCTGGAGCTGAAGCCCTTCAAGAGGATACGGGCATCAAGGAGGGACCAAAATGTTAGGGGGAAAAGAAAAAAACCTCGCTGCCGTAATTTGAATGACCGCTACTCGGCCACTGATGTGAAAGGATCATTTTCACAGACAAGAAAGACTTTACGTTAGAGATAGCTAAAAAATCGCAAAAACAATCGCCTATATGGGAAACGGAAACGAGAAATTCAGCCATCTCGCCTCCATCATAAGACTTCTAGATTTTCAAAAAAGATAATGGTTTCAGCTGGAGTATACTGGAAAGGTAAAACAAACATTCATTTTATTGACACCGATAGAACCAAGGTTAATAGTGAAAGCTACATTCAGTTATTGGATGACAATCTTTTCCCGGATTGTAGGCGTCTTTATCCTAGAAACAATTACATGTTTCAGCAAGATGGGGCTCCTTTACACACAAGTAGGGTAACCAAGGCTCATCTGGAGGAGGCTACACTAGAATTCATCAAGAAGGATGAATGGTCTCCACAAAGTCCTGACTGTAACCCAGTGGATTATGTCATATGGGAAAGTTTACCGGGGAGTGAGAGACAAATTGACCGAGCAGGCGTTAAAGGACAGGATAGTTATGTCATGGGAGGAGATATCGGTGGAAGAAATACGTAAAAGCATTTCTGTTTGGAAGAACGGCTTCGTTTAGTCGTGGAGGAAGATGGAGGCCACATTGAGCAAAAACTAAGTGATATTGGATTTTTTGACACGCTGTTTTGAATTTGACAATACTCGTATGATTAGCGTCCGAACTTTTAGATATTTTGCAGACTTATTGATGATACCCCAAGGTTACTGTGTGAATATTTTTGATGAATTCGGTTTCTCTAACCCTAACCCTAACCCTAACCCTAACCCTAAACCCTAACCCTAACCCTAACCCTAACCCTAACCTAACCCTAACCCTAACCCTAACCTAACCCTAACCCTAACCCTAACCCTAACCCTAACCCCTAACCCTAACCCCTAACCCTAACCCTAACCCTAACCCTAACCCTAACCTAACCCTAACCCTAACCCTAACCCTAACCTAACCCTAACCCTAACCCTAACCCTAACCCTAACCCCCCACCCCCACCCTAACCCTAACCCCTAACCGTCAATATTTTGTCTGCAGGTTTGCCGTTGTATGACTTGTTTTCTGTTGTATGACGAGGCAATTGAACTGATGTCAATAGATTGCAAAATATTACCTCTGTATGTAGAATCGCCCAAATATTACCTCTGAATGTATAATAGCCCTCTTTCTCTCTTTTTTCTCCTATTGTTGTCCTTGTTCTTATTTATCTAATGCGTTTGTTCTATGCTTACGTTTGCACATGCTTATGTAATTTTGATGTTCGTGTTGTGAATTGACTCTCGCTTTTTTCTGGGTTTTTTTTTCTCAATTATTATTCTTGCACAGGGGGCCGGATATATCTTGTGCTTACTCATTTACCCTCGTAAAATACAATTTCGACGAACGTTCGTTCTGTGAACCCTAACCCTAACCCCCCCCCAACCCTAACCCTAACCCCCCCACCCTAACCCTAACTAACCCTAACCCTAACCCTAACCCTAACCCTAACCCTCCCTAACCCTAACCCTAACCCTAACCCTAACCCTACCCCCCCCCCCCCCACCCTAACCCTAACCCCTAACCGTCAATATTTTGTCTGCAGGTTTGCCGTTGTATGACTTGTTTGCCGTTGTATGACGAGGCAATTGAACTGATGTCAATAGATTGCAAAATATTACCTCTGGATGTAGAATCGCCCAAATATTACCTCTGAATGTATAACAGCCCTCTTTCTCTCTTTTTTCTCCTATTGTTGTCCTTGTTCTTATTTATCTAATGCGTTTGTTCTATGCTTACGTTTGCACATGCTTATGTAATTTTGATGTTCGTGTTGTGAACTGACTCTCGCTTTTTTTGGGTTTTTTTTTTCTCAATTATTATTCTTGCCCAGGGGGCCGGATATATCTTGTGCTTACTCATTTACCCTCGTAAAATACAATTTCGACGAACGTTCGTTCTGTGAACCCTAACCCTAACCCCCCCCAACCCTAACCCTAACCCCCCCACCCTAACCCTAACTAACCCTAACCCTAACCCTAACCCTAACCCTCCCTAACCCTAACCCTAACCCTAACCCCCCCCCAACCCTAACCCTAACCCCCCCACCCCCCAACCCTAACCCTAACCCTAACCCTAACCCCTAACCGTCAATATTTTGTCTGCAGGTTTGCCGTTGTATGACTTGTTTGCCGTTGTATGACGAGGCAATTGAACTGATGTCAATAGATTGCAAAATATTACCTCTGGATGTAGAATCGCCCAAATATTACCTCTGAATGTATAATAGCCCTCTTTCTCTCTTTTTTCTGCTATTGTTGTCCTTGTTCTTATTTATCTAATGCGTTTGTTCTATGCTTACGTTTGCACATGCTTATGTAATTTTGATGTTCGTGTTGTGAACTGACTCTCGCTTTTTTCTGTTGTTTTTTTTTTTCTCAATTATTATTCTTGCCCAGGGGGCCGGATGTATCTTGTGCTTACTCATTTACCCTCGTAAAATACAATTTCGACGAACGTTCGTTCTGTGCTTGCAATCTTGCTTGTGACTGCATGAGAACATTGATTTCGTGCTGAACGTGTGTCCGCGTACTTGTATTTATTTCCCTAATCAGCAAGGAAGCAGAAAAAAGCCTTGAGAGGTGAGTCACTATCGACGTTTCTATCCACAAGCTGTTTCCTTCCTTGTCGCACTTAACTGCACACAACACAGCAGAGCTGAATTTTGTGTAGACCTGGCGCTTCTACTGACTGCGAGTCAGAGATATACACACACAAAAAAAGAAAAAAAAAGTGAAGAACTGGGGAAGTAAATGATTGGTGTTAGTATGAAATTCAGTGTCACAGATGTTTTATTTGGATTTCAAAATGATACGTTGCCTCAAGAAAAAATAACAATTATTAACCATATCTTGCTGATAGGTAAAATGTCTATTAGTATTGTGCGAAAAACAAAAATGTTACAGTCACTTTGTATTGTTTTTGAAAAAAACAACAACAACATATTACACGAAAATGTTTCCCTATGTTTTCATTGTGAGCCCTGAACAAATGCATTCACACACACACACACACACACACACACACACACACACACACACACACACACACACACACACACACACACAATGTGAATGCAAAAGACACAGTGCCCATGAACAACATACAGCAGACATTGACACACACCCATCAAACATTGAAGGAATTGAAAATTGTCCAACTGAAGAAAAACACAATATAATTTTGGCTGATGTACGCCTGATGTGTAGTCCTATTTTTGTGTGTATGTGTGTGTTATGTTGTACTTTTCATGTAATTGAAGAGGTTAAAAGAAAGGAGAAGGGAAAAAACTGAAAAAAGAAGAGAAAGGGAGAGAGAAGAAAAGAAAAAAAAAAGAAAAAGGAAGATTGATTCTAAGTTTGTTAAAATTGTATGAGCTGTATGACTTCCTTCCGTATTATTGTCTTCTTTTTTTTCTTTTTCTTTTTTAACAAGACCAAAATCCGTAAATGAAAAGTTGTATTTATTCCATAAATGCTACTGATTACTACGACATAGCTATTATGGAGTGCCAAGTATCGGTTTGATTATTTCCATGTTGTTTAGCTGATTGTGTAATTTATATACAAAATAAAACGGTGGTCGACCCAAGAAAGTCCGGGTAAAAAAAAAAAAGTAAATGAGAACCACCCCAAACAGACAACACAAGAACATAACGCGCATGACCACATAACGCGCATGACCACATAACGCGCATGACCACATAACGCGCAGTCACCTTAACCACTTGTGCGGCGGGTTTGAAAACTGCACATGATTCTGTTTTGGCGGGACACTGCGGGGTTAACAGAACGCTAAAAAGAATTCAGAATTCTTCCTTTTGGCCCGGGGTTGCCACTTTAGTTCCTCACTACTGCTAGTCATGTGACATCTGTCAAAAAAACAATTCCAAAGGGACGTATTCCGAGCGTTCTTCTATGTCACATGCCAGTCATTTCGGTTCCCTTTGATCGTGTCGCAGTCGACATTGTAGGACCATTTCAACTCTCGCGGTCTGGCCATCGATACGTCCTGACTGTCGTTGATGTCGCGACTCGGTACCCAGGAGCAACACCTCTCAAAAGGATAGACACTGTTCCAGTCGCTGAAGCACTGATCACTTTTTTCAGTCTCAAACTTATCTTTTATGCCTAAGGTCATTGAAAAAGTTGTTCTGAGTCAGTTATTTGAATACCTAAACTCATATTCCCTGCTGTCACCCAACCAATCAGCATACAGACCATCACATAGTACAGAGACTGCACTTCTCAAGGTCACTAATGAAATAGTCCTGGCACTAGATCGAGGTCATGTTTCCGTTCTTACTCTGTTAGATCTCAGTGCAGCGCTCGACACGATAGACCATACACTTTTGTTGCACATTTTTCATTACTACTATGGGGTTTCTGGATTAGCTCTCTCTTGGGTCAAAAGCTATCTTTCAGGTCGCATCCAGACAGTCATTATCAATAACACTCAACACAACCAGCACCTGTTTTGCTCGGAGTTCCACAGGGTCCTGTCTTAGGTCCTATACTTTTCATCATGTACACCAAACCTCTTCATACACTCATCCAAAGTCACTTTGTTTCCAACCAATGTTTTGCAGGCGACACAACAGCTTTATAGAATATGTCAACCTACAGAAATAGGTCAAACCATACAGAGTTTACAGTCATGCATCAAAGATGTCAAATCATGGATGACAGATCACAAACTCAAACTAAATGATAATAAAACAGAAGTACTTCTCATTCACTCAAAGCGCTCATTTTCTGACTTGCCTAAGTCTTCATCTATCCTGGTAGGAACCTCAGACATACCTCTCTCAGCATCTGCACGCAATTTAGGGTACACGCTTTCAGATGACATGACACTTGACATACACATCAACCAGATTTGTAGGTCAGCATATGTAGCACTCTGACAAATCAGCTCCATTCGTCAGAATCTCAGAAACCACAAAGACATTGGTTTGTACTTTTGTCCCATCTGGATTAGATTATGGAAATGCTATTCTTGCCGGCTGCCCCAAACACTATGTTGACAAACTTCAGAAAGTTAAAATCTCTGCAGCACGACTCACACTCAAGGCTAGGAAACGTCAACACATCACCCCCCTACTCGCTTCCCTTCAAGCACGAATACAATACAAACCCTCAGTCCTTTGTCACAGTTTCTTCACTGATTCTTGTCCCGTCTATCTTTCAGATCTACTTTCTGTCTATTCACCTCCAAGACAACTCCGTTCTTGAAATGACATGCGCACACTGTCTATTCCAAGAATTCGCACAAAAACTTATGGTGAACGTTCCTTTTTATGTTGCACCAAAATAATGGAATTCACAGCCCTCACACATTCGTCACACCCCAACACCCGCATTCAAGAGAGCGCACAAAACACATCTTTTTAGTTTGTATCTTTCTAAGTAGAGCTTTTCCATCTGTATATGCTTGCTGTGATTTGATCGTTGGACGTGCTCTTTGAGTTGGTTTGCGTGCATTTGTGATGATTTTAGTGTAGTTCTGTGAGGCCTGGTTCCTGCATGTTTTTGACTAGGGTAAATGCGATATGTTTTATCTTGCTGTGATTTGGGGCCTATGTGATGTGAGACTATGATATTGCCTGTGATGATTTACATAAAATGTGTGTATGTATGTGTATATATGTGCATATATCTAAATCTCTCTCTCTCTCTCTCTCTCTAAATACACACACACACACACACACACACACACACACACACACACACACACACATATATATATATATATATATATATATATACGTATATATATCTGGTGTCCCCCAAAAAGTGAACCGCTTTTTGACACGTATTTTCCCAGTGACAGAGAAACCAAATTCATTGAAAATTTTCATACATTAACCTTAAGGTATCATCAAGTCTGCAAAATATCTAAAAGTTCGGACGCAAATTATGCGAGTATTGTCAAATTCAAAACAGCGTGTCAAAAAATTCAGTATCAGAGCTGTGCAATGTGACATTCATCATGTTCATGCCAGCTGCCAGGTGTTGGCATCTGTCAATCAGTGTCAGTCTAAAAATAGCCTGTCTAGGTGTCAAGTCTTTTTTTCTTTTTTTATTATTATTGTCGTCTGTATCCAAAATCAGTTCTGTCCAAAGTTTCAGTTTGGAAGGATCGGCCATGCCTTTGAGTAAAAGTGATAAGGTTACCATTGAAAACTGTTTCAAATAGAAAGACTGGGGTGAATGAAGGATCGTAAAGGAATTTCCAGGCAAGGGTTAGGTCACTGTAAATAGACTTCTCGCTAAAATACGCACTACAGGGTCAGTAGCACGTAAAATTGGCAGTGGGAGATCCAAGACTGCATGTTCGGAGGAGAACAAGGACCGTGTTGAGGAACTGATTCGATCCCAGGAGGAGAACCCATGGACCCACAAATCTCTTAGAGAAGTTGTAAGCGATTTACAAGTGAGCAAATCTTCTGTGCAAAGAAAGGCTAAAGAGCTGGAGCTGAAGCCCTTCAAGAGGATACGGGCATCAAGGAGGGACCAAAATGTTAGGGGGAAAAGAAAAAAACCTCGCTGCCGTAATTTGAATGACCGCTACTCGGCCACTGATGTGAAAGGATCATTTTCACAGACAAGAAAGACTTTACGTTAGAGATAGCTAAAAAATCGCAAAAACAATCGCCTATATGGGAAACGGAAACGAGAAATTCAGCCATCTCGCCTCCATCATAAGACTTCTAGATTTTCAAAAAAGATAATGGTTTCAGCTGGAGTATACTGGAAAGGTAAAACAAACATTCATTTTATTGACACCGATAGAACCAAGGTTAATAGTGAAAGCTACATTCAGTTATTGGATGACAATCTTTTCCCGGATTGTAGGCGTCTTTATCCTAGAAACAATTACATGTTTCAGCAAGATGGGGCTCCTTTACACACAAGTAGGGTAACCAAGGCTCATCTGGAGGAGGCTACACTAGAATTCATCAAGAAGGATGAATGGTCTCCACAAAGTCCTGACTGTAACCCAGTGGATTATGTCATATGGGAAAGTTTACCGGGGAGTGAGAGACAAATTGACCGAGCAGGCGTTAAAGGACAGGATAGTTATGTCATGGGAGGAGATATCGGTGGAAGAAATACGTAAAAGCATTTCTGTTTGGAAGAACGGCTTCGTTTAGTCGTGGAGGAAGATGGAGGCCACATTGAGCAAAAACTAAGTGATATTGGATTTTTTGACACGCTGTTTTGAATTTGACAATACTCGTATGATTAGCGTCCGAACTTTTAGATATTTTGCAGACTTATTGATGATACCCCAAGGTTACTGTGTGAATATTTTTGATGAATTCGGTTTCTCTAACCCTAACCCTAACCCTAACCCTAACCCTAAACCCTAACCCTAACCCTAACCCTAACCCTAACCTAACCCTAACCCTAACCCTAACCTAACCCTAACCCTAACCCTAACCCTAACCCTAACCCCTAACCCTAACCCCTAACCCTAACCCTAACCCTAACCCTAACCCTAACCTAACCCTAACCCTAACCCTAACCCTAACCTAACCCTAACCCTAACCCTAACCCTAACCCTAACCCCCCACCCCCACCCTAACCCTAACCCCTAACCGTCAATATTTTGTCTGCAGGTTTGCCGTTGTATGACTTGTTTTCTGTTGTATGACGAGGCAATTGAACTGATGTCAATAGATTGCAAAATATTACCTCTGTATGTAGAATCGCCCAAATATTACCTCTGAATGTATAATAGCCCTCTTTCTCTCTTTTTTCTCCTATTGTTGTCCTTGTTCTTATTTATCTAATGCGTTTGTTCTATGCTTACGTTTGCACATGCTTATGTAATTTTGATGTTCGTGTTGTGAATTGACTCTCGCTTTTTTCTGGGTTTTTTTTTCTCAATTATTATTCTTGCACAGGGGGCCGGATATATCTTGTGCTTACTCATTTACCCTCGTAAAATACAATTTCGACGAACGTTCGTTCTGTGAACCCTAACCCTAACCCCCCCCCAACCCTAACCCTAACCCCCCCACCCTAACCCTAACTAACCCTAACCCTAACCCTAACCCTAACCCTAACCCTCCCTAACCCTAACCCTAACCCTAACCCTAACCCTACCCCCCCCCCCCCCACCCTAACCCTAACCCCTAACCGTCAATATTTTGTCTGCAGGTTTGCCGTTGTATGACTTGTTTGCCGTTGTATGACGAGGCAATTGAACTGATGTCAATAGATTGCAAAATATTACCTCTGGATGTAGAATCGCCCAAATATTACCTCTGAATGTATAACAGCCCTCTTTCTCTCTTTTTTCTCCTATTGTTGTCCTTGTTCTTATTTATCTAATGCGTTTGTTCTATGCTTACGTTTGCACATGCTTATGTAATTTTGATGTTCGTGTTGTGAACTGACTCTCGCTTTTTTTGGGTTTTTTTTTTCTCAATTATTATTCTTGCCCAGGGGGCCGGATATATCTTGTGCTTACTCATTTACCCTCGTAAAATACAATTTCGACGAACGTTCGTTCTGTGAACCCTAACCCTAACCCCCCCCAACCCTAACCCTAACCCCCCCACCCTAACCCTAACTAACCCTAACCCTAACCCTAACCCTAACCCTCCCTAACCCTAACCCTAACCCTAACCCCCCCCAACCCTAACCCTAACCCCCCACCCCCCAACCCTAACCCTAACCCTAACCCTAACCCCTAACCGTCAATATTTTGTCTGCAGGTTTGCCGTTGTATGACTTGTTTGCCGTTGTATGACGAGGCAATTGAACTGATGTCAATAGATTGCAAAATATTACCTCTGGATGTAGAATCGCCCAAATATTACCTCTGAATGTATAATAGCCCTCTTTCTCTCTTTTTTCTGCTATTGTTGTCCTTGTTCTTATTTATCTAATGCGTTTGTTCTATGCTTACGTTTGCACATGCTTATGTAATTTTGATGTTCGTGTTGTGAACTGACTCTCGCTTTTTTCTGTTGTTTTTTTTTTCTCAATTATTATTCTTGCCCAGGGGGCCGGATGTATCTTGTGCTTACTCATTTACCCTCGTAAAATACAATTTCGACGAACGTTCGTTCTGTGCTTGCAATCTTGCTTGTGACTGCATGAGAACATTGATTTCGTGCTGAACGTGTGTCCGCGTACTTGTATTTATTTCCCTAATCAGCAAGGAAGCAGAAAAAAGCCTTGAGAGGTGAGTCACTATCGACGTTTCTATCCACAAGCTGTTTCCTTCCTTGTCGCACTTAACTGCACACAACACAGCAGAGCTGAATTTTGTGTAGACCTGGCGCTTCTACTGACTGCGAGTCAGAGATATACACACACAAAAAAAGAAAAAAAAAGTGAAGAACTGGGGAAGTAAATGATTGGTGTTAGTATGAAATTCAGTGTCACAGATGTTTTATTTGGATTTCAAAATGATACGTTGCCTCAAGAAAAAATAACAATTATTAACCATATCTTGCTGATAGGTAAAATGTCTATTAGTATTGTGCGAAAAACAAAGATGTTACAGTCACTTTGTATTTTTTTTTTTGAAAAAAACAACAACAACATATTACACGAAAATGTTTCCCTATGTTTTCATTGTGAGCCCTGAACAAATGCATTCACACACACACACACACACACACACACACACACACACACACACACACACACACACACACACACACACACACACACACACACACACACAATGTGAATGCAAAAGACACAGTGCCCATGAACAACATACAGCAGACATTGACACACACCCATCAAACATTGAAGGAATTGAAAATTGTCCAACTGAAGAAAAACACAATATAATTTTGGCTGATGTACGCCTGATGTGTAGTCCTATTTTTGTGTGTATGTGTGTGTTATGTTGTACTTTTCATGTAATTGAAGAGGTTAAAAGAAAGGAGAAGGGAAAAAACTGAAAAAAGAAGAGAAAGGGAGAGAGAAGAAAAGAAAAAAAAAGAAAAAGGAAGATTGATTCTAAGTTTGTTAAAATTGTATGAGCTGTACGACTTCCTTCCGTATTATTGTCTTCTTTTTTTTCTTTTCTTTTTTTAACAAGACCAAAATCCGTAAATGAAAAGTTGTATTTATTCCATAAATGCTACTGATTACTACGACATAGCTATTATGGAGTGCCAAGTATCGGTTTGATTATTTCCATGTTGTTTAGCTGATTGTGTAATTTATATACAAAATAAAACGGTGGTCGACCCAAGAATGTCCGGGTAAAAAAAAAAAAGTAAATGAGAACCACCCCAAACAGACAACACAAGAACATAACGCGCATGACCACATAACGCGCATGACCACATAACGCGCATGACCACATAACGCGCAGTCACCTTAACCACTTGTGCGGCGGGTTTGAAAACTGCACATGATTCTGTTTTGGCGGGACACTGCGGGGTTAACAGAACGCTAAAAAGAATTCAGAATTCTTCCTTTTGGCCCGGGGTTGCCACTTTAGTTCCTCACTACTGCTAGTCATGTGACATCTGTCAAAAAAACAATTCCAAAGGGACGTATTCCGAGCGTTCTTCTATGTCACATGCCAGTCATTTCGGTTCCCTTTGATCGTGTCGCAGTCGACATTGTAGGACCATTTCAACTCTCGCGGTCTGGACATCGATACGTCCTGACTGTCGTTGATGTCGCGACTCGGTACCCAGGAGCAACACCTCTCAAAAGGATAGACACTGTTCCAGTCGCTGAAGCACTGATCACTTTTTTCAGTCTCAAACTTATCTTTTATGCCTAAGGTCATTGAAAAAGTTGTTCTGAGTCAGTTATTTGAATACCTAAACTCATATTCCCTGCTGTCACCCAACCAATCAGCATACAGACCATCACATAGTACAGAGACTGCACTTCTCAAGGTCACTAATGAAATAGTCCTGGCACTAGATCGAGGTCATGTTTCCGTTCTTACTCTGTTAGACCTCAGTGCAGCGCTCGACACGATAGACCATACACTTTTGTTGCACATTTTTCATTACTACTATGGGGTTTCTGGATTAGCTCTCTCTTGGGTCAAAAGCTATCTTTCAGGTCGCATCCAGACAGTCATTATCAATAACACTCAACACAACCAGCACCTGTTTTGCTCGGAGTTCCACAGGGTCCTGTCTTAGGTCCTATACTTTTCATCATGTACACCAAACCTCTTCATACACTCATCCAAAGTCACTTTGTTTCCAACCAATGTTTTGCAGGCGACACAACAGCTTTATAGAACATGTCAACCTACAAAAATAGGTCAAACCATACAGAGTTTACAGTCATGCATCAAAGATGTCAAATCATGGATGACAGATCACAAACTCAAACTAAATGATAATAAAACAGAAGTACTTCTCATTCACTCAAAGCGCTCATTTTCTGACTTGCCTAAGCCTTCATCTATCCTGGTAGGAACCTCAGACATACCTCTCTCAGCATCTGCACGCAATTTAGGGTACACGCTTTCAGATGACATGACACTTGACATACACATCAACCAGATTTGTAGGTCAGCATATGCAGCACTCTGACAAATCAGCTCCATTCGTCAGAATCTCAGAAACCACAAAGACATTGGTTTGTACTTTTGTCCCATCTGGATTAGATTATGGAAATGCTATTCTTGCCGGCTGCCCCAAACACTATGTTGACAAACTTCAGAAAGTTAAAATCTCTGCAGCACGACTCACACTCAAGGCTAGGAAACGTCAACACATCACCCCCCTACTCGCTTCCCTTCACTGGCTACCCATTCAAGCACGAATACAATACAAACCCTCAGTCCTTTGTCACAGTTTCTTCACTGATTCTTGTCCCGTCTATCTTTCAGATCTACTTTCTGTCTATTCACCTCCAAGACAACTCCGTTCTTGAAATGACATGCGCACACTGTCTATTCCAAGAATTCGCACAAAAACTTATGGTGAACGTTCCTTTTTATGTTGCACCAAAATAATGGAATTCACAGCCCTCACACATTCGTCACACCCCAACACCCGCATTCAAGAGAGCGCACAAAACACATCTTTTTAGTTTGTATCTTTCTAAGTAGAGCTTTTCCATCTGTATATGCTTGCTGTGATTTGATCGCTGGACGTGCTCTTTGAGTTGGTTTGCGTGCATTTGTGATGATTTTAGTGTAGTTCTGTGAGGCCTGGTTCCTGCATGTTTTTGACTAGGGTAAATGCGATATGTTTCATCTTGCTGTGATTTGGGGCCTATGTGATGTGAGACTATGATATTGCCTGTGATGATTTACATTATATGTGTGTATGTATGTGTATATATGTGCATATATCTAAATCTCTCTCTCTCTCTCTCTCTCTCTCTCTCTCTCTCTAAATACACACACACACACACATACACACACACACACACACACACACACACACACACACACACACACACACATATATATATATATATATATATATATATATATATATATATATATATATACGTATATATATCTGGTGTCCCCCAAAAAGTGAACCGCTTTTTGACACGTATTTTCCCAGTGACAGAGAAACCGAATTCATTGAAAATTTTCATACATTAACCTTAAGGTATCATCAAGTCTGCAAAATATCTAAAAGTTCGGACGCAAATTATGCGAGTATTGTCAAATTCAAAACAGCGTGTCAAAAAATTCAGTATCAGAGCTGTGCAATGTGACATTCATCATGTTCATGCCAGCTGCCAGGTGTTGGCATCTGTCAATCAGTGTCAGTCTAAAAATAGCCTGTCTAGGTGTCAAGTCTTTTTTTCTTTTTTATTATTATTGTCGTCTGTATCCAAAATCAGTTCTGTCCAAAGTTTCAGTTTGGAAGGATCGGCCATGCCTTTGAGTAAAAGTGATAAGGTTACCATTGAAAACTGTTTCAAATAGAAAGACTGGGGTGAATGAAGGATCGTAAAGGAATTTCCAGGCAAGGGTTAGGTCACTGTAAATAGACTTCTCGCTAAAATACGCACTACAGGGTCAGTAGCACGTAAAATTGGCAGTGGGAGATCCAAGACTGCATGTTCGGAGGAGAACAAGGACCGTGTTGAGGAACTGATTCGATCCCAGGAGGAGAACCCATGGACCCACAAATCTCTTAGAGAAGTTGTAAGCGATTTACAAGTGAGCAAATCTTCTGTGCAAAGAAAGGCTAAAGAGCTGGAGCTGAAGCCCTTCAAGAGGATACGGGTATCAAGGAGGGACCAAAATGTTAGGGGGAAAAGAAAAAAACCTCGCTGCCGTAATTTGAATGACCGCTACTCGGCCACTGATGTGAAAGGATCATTTTAACAGACAAGAAAGACTTTACGTTAGAGATAGCTAAAAAAATCGCAAAAACAATCGCCTATATGGGAAACGGAAACGAGAAATTCAGCCATCTCGCCTCCATCATACGACTTCTAGATTTTCAAAAAAGATAATGGTTTCAGCTGGAGTATACTGGAAAGGAAAAACAAACATTCATTTTATTGACACCGATAGAACCAAGGTTAATAGTGAAAGCTACATTCAGTTATTGGATGACAATCTTTTCCCGGATTGTAGGCGTCTTTATCCTAGAAACAATTACATGTTTCAGCAAGATGGGGCTCCTTTACACACAAGTAGGGTAACCAAGGCTCATCTGGAGGAGGCTACACTAGAATTCATCAAGAAGGATGAATGGTCTCCACAAAGTCCTGACTGTAACCCAGTGGATTATGTCATATGGGAAAGTTTACCGGGGAGTGAGAGACAAATTGACCGAGCAGGCGTTAAAGGACAGGATAGTTATGTCGTGGGAGGAGATATCGGTGGAAGAAATACGTAAAAGCATTTCTGTTTGGAAGAACGGCTTCGTTTAGTCGTGGAGGAAGATGGAGGCCACATTGAGCAAAAACTAAGTGATATTGGATTTTTTGACACGCTGTTTTGAATTTGACAATACTCGTATGATTAGCGTCCGAACTTTTAGATATTTTGCAGACTTATTGATGATACCCCAAGGTTACTGTGTGAATATTTTTGATGAATTCGGTTTCTCTATCACTGAGAAAATACTTATCAAGAAGCAGTTCACTTTTTGGGGGACATCCGATATATGTATATATATATATATATATATATATATATATATATATATATATATATATATATATATATATATATATATGTGTGTGTGTGTGTGTGTGTGTGTGTGTGTGTGTGTGTGTGTGTGTGTGTGTAAGTGAGTATGCACAAGGTTTTATATTGATATGCACTTGTATGTATCCAAATTTCCACTGTATCTGTGTTTGTGTATGATTTTTCAGTTATGTTCGGATCTTGTTGTGTACTATCCCCCCCAATATTCCTTGTGACCCCGGTACACTTGGTAATAAAGACATATGCTATTCTGTTCTATTCTATTCTATACATGTATGTCTGTGTGTGTGTGTGTATGTATACATATATATATATATATATATGTGTGTGTGTGTGTGTGTGTGTGTGTGTGTGTGTGTGTGTGTGTGTGTGTGTGTGTGTGTGTGTGTGTGTGTGTGTGTGTGAAATCCAGTATGATAAACAGAATTGCGCAATCAACAACCATCTACCTGAAGATCTAGTCATCAACCCCATCCACATGTAATATGCAGCTTCTGTTCAAACATGTGTGTGTGTGTGTGTGTGTGTGTGTGTGTGTGTGTGTGTGTGTGTGTGAGAGAGAGAGAGAGAGAGAGAGAGAGAGAGAGAGTTTGTGCGTGCATGTGTGTGTGTGTGCAGTGCGTGCCTGTGTGAGTATGCGCAAGTTTTTTTTTTATATTGATATGCACTGGTATGTATCCTAATTTCCACTGTATCTGTGTTTGTGTATGATTTTCGATTTATGTTCGTATCTTGTTATGTACGATACTAAAAGTCAGCTTATTGTCTAATATAGTCCTTAAATATCTATATTCATTGACCCTCTCCACTGTTTGACCATCTACAACAAGGTTAGCTACAGGCAAGGGATCTTTCCAAAAACCTATCAACATTTTGTTTTTCAATACGTTCAGATCCAGACAGTTTTCTTCACACCAAGAACAGAACTAAAGTTAACTAAAGTAAACAGCATCAGAGTTGGACAGATCTTCAATTGCTGAATCATCAGAATATTTTATGACAGGATTTTCCCTCGTGCCTCTGCAGTCATTTGTGTACAGTGTAATTAGGACATGGGACAGCACTGTACCTTGGGGTGCACCAGTAGAAGTAGAGTTTTGAGAAGAGTGGGCAGAATGAAAACGGACGGAAGTTCTATTGAGGAGAAAGCTTACTATCCAAAGAGTAAGCTTCGGATCAACATCCATGCCCAGCAGTTTGAGAGCTAGGAGATGAGGTTGTATTGTGTTAAAAGCGGAAGAGAAGTCAACAAAAGAATACGAACAAAAAATCTTGTATTATCTAAATGAAGGAAAGCATTATGAAGGAGAATTAGAATAGCATCTTCAGTACTTCTGTGTGGCTTGTAAGCAAACTGAAGAGGGTCAAGATGCTATTCAGTGAAAGGAGGAGGAATTTTTGTTTAATGTCCCGTCACACATATTGGTGATTGAAGACAATTCAGTGAAAGAAAGTAGATGGCGGAGAACAATTTTTTTCAAAACATTTCATCGCTATTGAAGTCAGGGCAACAGGGCGTTAATCATTTAGTGCGGCTCTATTATTTTTCTTGGGGATAAGACAGGTAGTTGATTTTTACAAGATGTTGGGGACAGAGCAGTCCTTGAGAGACCAGTTGAAAATTTTACAGAATACGTCACACAACTGGGAAGCAGATGTTTTCAGTAATCTTCCACAACATATTGTCTGGGCCTATTGCCTTCTTCACATTCAGTTGTGAAAATAGAAATTTATCAACTTTTGCATCGATCTCAAAGTCTTGACCTGTGTTTCTATCTTTGATCTTTTCCTGCAACTGTGACATAAAACTATACAGTTCCCTTCCCAGATCATTCCTTTCAAAGCGACAGTACAAATCAGCTGTTCATCCCTTTTCATTTCACAAGTGACTGTTCCTTTTCGTTTCTCCAGTGATATTTTTCAACCCATCCCATGCATCTGCCATTTCCACAAAGCAAATGCGATCAGTGCTAGGCCTTCTGTCCTACTACACACGCTACGTACCTGACTGTGCCTCCCTTACTGCCCCTTTGACTGACTTGACGAAAGGAGAGAGCAAACAGCCATTAAATGGACAGATCACTGCCAGAATAGCCTGAAAAAAATACAGGACGTTCTTTACACGTTCCCTGTATTGGTTTTACTTGATCGTTCACAGGAATTTGTCCTGCGAACAGATGGCAGCAATTGTGGCATGCGAGGTATTCTCCAGAAAAGAGGTGACTTGCTACATCCAGAGCAGTTTCCTGCAAAAAGTTAACAGCAGCTCAGCAAAAGTACTCAACCATTGAGCGTGAGTGTCTGGCTATTGTGTGGGCTTTTGACAAATTCGCTCGCTTTCTGTCTGGAAACCCTTTCACTCTTCAGACCGACCAGAGACCTTTGACTTTCCTTTCTTGGTAATAAGAAATTCATCAGAATCGTTTCTTCTAAATTTTATAAATTTCGCTTTCTTCCCCTCATCATCGACGTTTCTGAACACTGATTCAGTAAAAGGAGAATGGCGATTCAAGGTGAAAGTGTTTCCTGACACTGGTTCAGTAAAACGAGAATGGCGACTCAAGGTGAAAGTGTTTCCTAACACTGGTTCAGTAAACCGAGAATGGCGATTCAAGGTGAAAGTGTTTCCTAACACTGGTTAAGTAAAACGAGAATGGCGACTCAAGGTGAAAGTGTTTCATAACACTGGTTCAGTAAAACGAGAATGGCGACTCAAGGTGAAAGTGCATGTGAATACTATTTTTTCCTAATTGTTCTTACTAAAGTTAGGTTCTGAGGATGTTCAGGATCCTCAGCGCCTGTCATCGGACGAAAGTGTTTGTCTGATGTATCGCCCACCAGAACATGTTTGGAAGTGCCAAGTGACAACATAGTCGTGAAAAGAAACAAATGAAATTACTGATACTATGAATCAAAAACTGAAACGGGAAGGTGCAAGGGAAAATAGAAACTATTGATTGTATCTCCCTGGATTGGACATTTTCATACGATTTATCCTGAAGGGAAACTGTAGACATGTGTAACAATTTTCTTTGATTCATCAATAATCAGAAAGGAGTGTCTTTACGTTGACATGTTTTTCCCTGGGTAAGAGTGAATTCAGAATGTGAACGTTGTGTGTGAATCTATCTGTCGTGTGAACTTGATTTGAGTGAATGCAGCAGTGTGACATGCTCACACCCACAGAAACCAGATAGAAATAGTGTATATTACACACAGCAGCAGTTCAAAGTAGTTCCTCACACCCACAGAAACCAGATAGAAATAGTGTATATTACACACAGCAGCAGTTCAAAGTAGTTCCTCACACCCACAGAAACCAGATAGAAATAGTGTATATTACACACAGCAGCAGTTCAAAGTAGTTCCTCACACCCACTGAAACCAGATAGTAATAATGTATATTAAGTATATTATGAGTGACAATATTTAAAAGATGTTATGAAATCACTAAAGATTTAACTGATTTTATTAAATTTCTGATTACGACAGTTGTAACACTAAACGACAGAAACATTCAGGATTTTGGTAAATTATTTGTTTCGCAATATAGACTGTAACATATACAGTCAGACTCTCTCATTTCTTGTTGTTAGTTAAACCATGTAACCGTTCATAATTCGTCAACAGAAGTCCTTTTCACCTGCGCCTGTGGTAACAGTGACGGCAAGTCGATTACAAGTCGATGAAATAAGGAGAGTGAAAAGAAGACGTCCCCGTTCTGCTCAGTGGCTGAGCTCCGGTCCTCCACTCTGCTTCACAGCTTTGTAAAAGGTTGGTACTTCCCACTCACTCTCCACTCTATCTTTTAGGCTTGGGCTTAAATACTTGGAGCCGGTTTTTTAACACACGTTTTCATCACGTTATCATACAGGACAAGAAACGTTCAACAGGACAGGAAACGTTCAACACATTTTCATCACGTTATCATACAAGAAACGTTCAACACATTTTCATCACGTTATCATACAAGAAACGTTCAACAGGGCAGAAAACGTTCAACACATTTTCATCACGTTATCATACAGGAAACGTTCAACATGTCAGGAAACGTTCAACATTTTCATCACGTTATCATACAGGAAACGTTCAACACATTTTCATCACGTTATCATGCAGGAAACGTTCAACATGTCAGGAAACGTTCAACGCATTTTCATCACGTTATCATACAGGAAACGTTCAACAGGACAGAAAACGTTCAACACATTTTCATCACGTTATCATACAGGAATCGTTCAACACATTTTCATCACGTTGTCATGCAGGAATCGTTCAACACATTTTCATCACGTTATCATACAGGAAACGTTCAACACATTTTCATCGCGTTATCATTCAGAACAGGAAACACTCAACACATTTTCATTACGTTATCACACAGGAAACCTTCAACACATTTCCATCAAGTTATCGCATAGGAAACGTTCAACACATTTTCATCACGTTATCATATATGACAGGAAACGATCAGTACAATTTCACCAAGTTATCATGCAGCAACACATTTTCATCATGTTATCACACAGAATAGAAGCGTTCAAAACATTTTCATCATGTTAATTATCATACAGAAGAGGAAACGTTCAACACAGTTTCATCACTTCATCATACAGGAAAGGAAACGTTCAACACAGTTTCATCACTTTATCATACAGAACAGGAAACGTTCAACATATTTGCATCACGTTATCTTACAGGAAAGGAAACGTTCAACATATTTTCATCATGTTATCACACAGCAAACGTTTAACACATTTTCGTCACGCCAGTAATAAGAAACTCTAGGGAGAGCTGGACAGAACAAGGTCTTCAGAGAAGAAGTGGGGCTTAGTCAAGTGTTTCGGCCCCTAACTCCTTAGGGGGCCAGGCCGCACCCAGGTCATCACTCCTTGATGCCCTTGCATCGCCGCCTTTTTTGCCCTGGTTATCAGCAGGTTTGAACCCGCGCCTCCAGGGTGGTCACCACTTCAGGACTGAGTCACCTTTCTGGCAGATGTTTTAACCGCTGAGCCATCGTTCGTCTAGTTTGAGTAGGGAAGTTTACTTTCATTCCTCCTAGACCAGATCCAGCTGGAACCTTTTTCTGCTGCTTCTGCCATTGCCTTGAGAGCTCTTGTCCTCTCTCTGCCAGAAATCGACAGCTGTTTCATGAGGCTGTAGAACATGTGCTCACAAACCTTCTTGCACCGATCTCTATGGCGAGGACTTTGGCTTGGCCTAGCATACTTCTCGGTCTTGTAGATGTGGGCTTTTTCCATTCTGCTTCTGTATGGCACAGTGAGCTCAATCAGAATCGCTGGTTTCGTTGCCTTGGGTTGATTACTAGGTCAGATCTCATGCTGCTTTTTCTGACGATTTTCGGGTGATTCTTCCCCTCTGGTAGGTCAGCTGTGCATTCCCAACCTTCGGCACAATCCAGCAGCCCGCGCTTCCATGCTTTGGATGTTACAGCTGTTCCTGGTCAGACTTTCTTGCCTTCTGCAGAAAGGAACTCTACTGGGACTTCGGGTGCTGTAGGTGCTCCTTGGACATTGCTCACCACGTGTACAATTTCTGTTATGACTTGGTTGTGCCTCCATGTGTACCGTCCTTGGCTCAACGCCGCTAAAAAATGAGCTGAGGACATGTTACACGTTTTATTTGCCATGGCAAAGTGGGCATGCAGGATCCTCTGCCTTCTCCCATTTCACCAAGTTTGAATCCGAGGGTCCCAAGGTTGTCATAGCCGAGGGGTGGCAATGGGGACAAGCTCCCATTGTCTATAAAATGCCCCTCACGGCGCGCGTCTCCAACAGCCTCTGACAACTAAGTCCAGCTCCTAACCTGCTCGTGTGGCTTAGATATAAGCCCGGCGGAACTGCTACTACTGATAGGAGAAGGGGCGAAGGCGGGTTACCTGGCGCCTGAAAACCAGTGCTTTGGGTAGATGGGGCTCATCAGTCTGGGGGGGGGCAGCTCATCTAAGAGAAGGAAAACTCTGATTTCAAACCTCCGCTGCCTTGCGGTCATACCCACTCATAGGAAAGGCTTCGGGAGTCAACCCTGAGGAAAAGTCCGGGCAGATTGAGTCCGTTAGCCTCAGCAGGCAGTCCTTGCAAGAGAAGGAAAACTCCCAAGAGAAAACCCAGCCAACTGTAAACCGTTACCAGAACAGGAGATCACCGAAGACGGCGCCACAGTGGCCTCTCTAAGGGGCGTGATCTAGTCAAAACCGGCTGTGCACGCACTCTACGACACATGGCTACGCAGACAACGTTAGACCGATGTGGTGTCGTCTTCCTGGACCATGGCCGGGGGGAGACGGTGCCGGGCCCTCAGCCTCAAAGGGGCCCATCCACTACTACCGACCACGGACGCGATGCTTCCCAGACTCTTTGGGGAGAACAGAATGGAGCACATGGGCAAGCAGCACTTCGTATCGTCCACTGGAATGCGGAAGGAGTACAGCGCAAGAAGGTTGAGCTCCAACGGTTTCTGCGTGAAAATGCGATCGATGTCTGTTGCATCCAAGAGACTCACCTCAAGAACACTCACCGCTTTTTCATAAGAGGTTACGAGTTGTTCAGACAAGACCGAGAGAACAGACCAAAGGGAGGCCTCAACACCCTGTTAAGAAACAACATCCCAGCGGCAGAGACCCAGAGTTCTGGTCAAGCTGATCTCGACACAGAATTTCTGGGAGTCAAGTTGGTGTTGCCAGGCACGTCAGTGACAGTCCTCAACGTCTACTCACCTACAAACCAAATATAGCTTGACTCCATCCTCGTTGACTCCCACAGCTGGATCATCATAGGAGACTTTAACAGCCACTCACCCAGCTGGGGCTACCAAGATCTTAACAAGAAGGGAGAAGATGTGGAAAACTGGGCAATCAGTAACCAGCTGATCCTCATCAACAGTCCAAAAGATCCACCTACGTGCTGCTCATGAGCATGGAGGACCACAAGCACTCCTGACCTGGCCTTCGCGACAGACGACATCCATAGCATTGCCCAAAGGGAGGTGTCGCCCCAGCTTGGAGGCAGCGACCACAGGCCAGTGATCATTACAGTACAGAGACATTTTGGAACCCATCCCACCAGGCTCCCAGCAAGCTGGAATTACAAGAAGGCAAACTGGGACCTTTTCAAGCACTAGGCAGACAAGAGGACTTCTGCGCTGACACTGTCGCACCAAGACATCAACGAAAATGCCAAGAATTTTAATAAGGCAGTATTAGACGCAGCGCAGGCAGCTATTCTACGAGGCAAACGTAGGAACTACCGTCCCTACTGGACACCTGAGCTCGACACCCTGCACAAGACCCTCAGTGAAGCCAGGGGCACGATGGAGAGCTCCCCCACTGACGAAAATGTAGAGACACACAACAGAGCGAAAGCTGCGTTCATAAAGGAAAAGCTGCAAGCAACACGCAAGAGTTGGCAAGACAAGACATCCTCACTGAACATGGAGACAGACATGCAGGGGCTCTGGAAGCTGACAAAGAAACTGAACGATGACAACCCCAGCAGAGGCAAGACCGTCATCGAGCAGGACAACCAGGTGAAAACAGAAAAGGCCGCAGCCAACACCTTTGCGGAACTGTACCGAGAGGAGAGTACGATCCACATGTCCAGACAGCGCATCAAGCAGGTACGAGAGGAAACCACGAAACTTATGACATCAGACCCACATGGCATAGATGACAGCTGTACGAGCGAACCATTAACCATGAAGGAGCTGAAACAAGGCATTCACAAGCTGAAGCCCAAGAAAGCTCCGGGGCCTGATGGTGTCACTGGCGACATGCTGAAGCACCTGGGACCAGCATCCAGAACAGTGCTGCTTCAGATCTTCAATTACAGCTGGACAGCAGGAGTTGTGCCTTCCATCTGGAAAGAGGCAGAGATCATCCCGACCCCAAAGAAGGGAAAGAACAAGAAGGACCCCCACAGCTACAGACCAATCAGCCTTCTGAGCTGTGTCGGCAAGCTGCTGGAAAGGATGGTCAACCGCCGCCTCACCTTCCTCCTGGAAACACAGAACATCCTTTCACCTACCCAGACCGGCTACAGAAAATTCCGAAACACAGAAGATCAACTAGCCCTCCTTGTCCAGGACATCGAAAACTCTTTTCAGGAGAAGAAGAAGACACTGGCCGTGTTTTTTGACCTGTCGAGAGCGTTTGACAAAGTGTGGAAGGAGGGCCTCATCCTGAAACTTCTCCAAGCCGGCGTACGTAGCAAGATGTACATGTGGATCCAACACAACCTCTTCGGCAGGACCGCAAGGGTCAAACTAAACGGCTTCCTCAGCAGAAAGGTCAAGCTACGTGAGGGTGTCCCCCAGGGAGGAGTGCTTTCCCCAACATTGTTTCTGTTGTATATCAACGACATCAGAGACAACATCACGAAGCACGTCTCCAACAGTCTGCACGCAGACGACCTGGCAGTATGGACATCCGCTGAACACACCAGCACGGCCTCCTACCGGCTTCAGGAAGTCGTCAGCAATATCGATACATGGACAGAAGACTGGGGTCTTGAGCTCAACACCACAAAAACCAACGCAACACTCTTCTCTCTTTCCACCGCCAACGAGCAAGTCAAGCTGAAGCTCCAGGGACAGGTCTTGCCCCAGGCGAATATACCAACATTCCTTGGTGTCAAGTTGGACACCCGCCTGACCTGGAGGCCCGAGATTGAGGAGATGGAAAGGGGAGGCATCCGCAAGCTAGCCCTGCTGAAGAAGCTGACCGGGACGACTTGGGGAGCAGACAGCAGGGTTTTCGCCAGGGTCTACATGGGAGCGGTCAGACCCACCATGGAGTACGCCTCAACCTCGTGGGGCACAACCTCCAAGACCAACAAGAGCCAGCTCGACAAAGTCCAAAATATGGGACTACGCCTCATACTTGGAGCCATGAGGTCCACGCTGATCCATGACATGGAGAAAACTGCTAACGTTGAGCCCCTGGAGAGAAGACGCGACCTGAAAGTCCTGATGCAGGGAGAGAAGCTCAGAAGACTGCCCTCACATCACCTACACCACAGACTGGAGCAGCCCACCAAGAACCGTCTCAAACGTCAGAGCCTCAACCACCAGTATAAAGCGCTCAGAGCACAGCACAGCGATGTTCTGGCAGCAAAAGGGGAGTCTTGCACTGACTTTGCCTTGCCTGACTGGAGGCTTGACCAAGAGATAGAGGCCACCATCAGCCTCAAAGTTCCTGGCATCACCACCAAAGACCAGCAACCAGCTACTCTCAAGATCCTGACTCTGGCCATGATAGAGGAGTCCTACCCAGCCAGCTCCTGGACCCATGTATACACGGACGGATCAGCGGAGGAAGCCACACACAATGGAGGCAGTGGAGTCTACGTCAGATTTCCCGATGGAGAGCACAGCAGCATCGCACTCCCTGGAGGAAAGCTCTGTTCCAATTTCAGAGCTGAAGTCCTGGCCATTAAAACAGCAGCAGAATTCCTCTCCTCCTGTGGAAAGCCCCTTGGCAGCATCTCCATCTTCACTGACTCCATGTCCACACTCCAGGCCCTTGACTCCCCTGATTCTGGTCCACTGATCAAGTCCCTTAAGGCCTCCCTCACAACCCTTACCCAAACAGCCCCAACGACCCTCCAGTGGGTGCCTGCATATGTAGGCCTCCCAGGCAACGAGCGTGCAGACCACCTTGCTAAGGAAGGAAGCCAGCTCACACAGCCAACCATTCCTGCCACGTATGAGGAAGCAAAAACTCTCCTCCGCAGCAGATTCCGAAGAGGCTGGGTCACCTTGAACGGAGGCTACCAGGCACACCAGGATCCCATCAGGACACTGGAGAGGAGACACCAGACTACTATCTACCGCCTTCGCACAGGACACTGTGGCCTCCGAGCACACCTGAAGAGGATTGGAGTGGCAGCCACATCCCTATGTGATTGCGGCTAGGCTGACCAGACCCCATCCCATATTCTCCAAGACTGCCCCCTGTATGAGACGATGCGGCAGCAGTCCTGGCCTGGGGGTGCTGACCTCAACACCAAGTTCTGGGGGACGAAAGCCGATCTTCACCGGACGTCCGAGTTTGTGGCATCCCTCGGATTTCGACCCTGACTGCGTAGCTGTCGAACGCAAAAGAAAGAAAGAAAGAATTCGAGGGGAGGAAGTCGTACACAGCTCTGAGGATGAAGCTGATCCTCAGAGGGGCCATGTTCCACATGTCGTTCCAGCTGAGGCTCCATTGGAGTGCATTTTCCCATGTTGTCCACTGCCCCTGCTGGTCTTGATGGACTGCCTTCTGGACTCTTTTGTCGTCCTCTTCCTTCTTGATCTCCTGTATGATCATGTCTCTTTTTGCTTTCCCCCTTGCCTTGGACCACCATTCCATCTTTGTCGATCCCAGGCCTTGTCTGTTGGTTTGGGTGTGTCCTATTATTTCCTTCGTCTTAAGGCTTTCTTTCGCTGCACTGACTGCCTCCCTGACTTTCCATTTTCTGTCAGTCTTCAGCTTGGGTTGGTTGGATCTTACAATTCTGTCTCCTGAGTCTTCAAGCATACTGAGAAGTCTTGCCTTCCTTACCTTGTATTCTTCGACAAGGGATTTCAGAGGTAGCCTCAGCTTTGCTTGGCGACAGTAGAGTGCCACGTCAGTGAGACCAGGTGGGACACCAAGCCATTTGCGTGTGTACTTGTTGATCTTTGCTTCAGTCGATTCTGCTGTGCTACAGCTGATAGCATATACCAGGAGAGGCCACAGGAGCTTTGGTATCAGCATGGACTGTAGGCACCACACTTTGTATTTGCCAGGAAGACCACACTGGTGTATGGTATGCAGGCCTTCTGCTGTCTGCTTGGTTTCCTTTCCTCTTTTTGTGTCTTTCAGGGACTCATCATACCATCTTCCAAGGCTCTTGACTGATTCACCTGACACCGTTGGATTGATTGGCAACAGTGAATGTGACCGTTTCAGCTACCTTTCCTTTACGCAGTGAGAGGCTCCGTGATTCCTTTGGTTTGAAGTTCATCCTGGCTGAGGCAACTAGCTTGTTCAACCGCTTCAATATTTCACGGGTGCCATCCTCTTTTGCCATAAAGTGTTTCAAAGGTGGTATCTGGTAACCGTTGCCGAGGTCGGCTCGATCCGTGCCCTTCATTGAGGCCCTCAAGATCACTTCAATTGCCAGCATGAACAGGATTGGAGAAATTGCACAGCCCATGGCTATGCCCACTTCCAGATTGATCAATCTGTCGTGTATTCCTTGGTAGTGAACCTCATTCAGAAGCCATGGAAGTACTTCTTCAGCATTTCCTTTATGATCGTTGGTACATGGTGCATTTCGAGAGCCAGTTTGCATGCAAGACAGGAAACGTTTAACACATTTTCATCACGCTATCATACAGGACAGGAAACGCCCTTAAGATATGTTCATCATGGTATAATGCAGAACAGGAAAAGTTCAACACATTTCAATTACGTTATCATATATGAAAGGAAATGTTGAAAACATCTGTTTGACTCACACTTCACAGTAGTCAGTGATCACAAACCACTCATCGGGATCATGAACAGCCCAAATCCTACCACAGCAGGAATGGAGAGATGGCGTCTGCGACTGATGCCATACGACATGATTTTGGTCTACATCCCAGGACGAGATGAAAAGAATTCTGCAGACTACATCAGTAGACATCCTCGTGAAACACCCCAACGTGAGAATGCCAGTGAAGCATACATTGCCTACATAACAAAGAATGCTATACCCAAATCAATGACACTGCAAGAAGTCAAACAAGCCACTGAAGAAGATCAAGCACTTCAGAAGTTGATGCATGCGATACTAACAAGGCTCTGGAACGACCCGGAAATTTCAGGATTTGTCAGATTTCGCGATGAACTCTCTGTCCATGATGGATTGATTCTCAGACAACATCGCATTGTCATCCCTGATACTCTTCATCAAAAAGCGGTAGCTGTTGCTCATCAAGCTCACCAAGGGATTGTCAAAACCAAGCAGTGCATCCGTGAGAAGATTTGGTTTCCAGGAATTGACAAACTGGTAAAGGACACAGTCAAATCTTGCATACCATGCCAAGCATCATACCCTGGTTCTAACCCCCGAGAACCACTTCAACCAACCCCACTACCCCCTAAACCATGGAATTCACTTGGCATTGACTTTGCTGGCCCTTTCCCTCCGGTGATTATCTGCTCGTGGTCATAGACGAGTACAGTCGCTACCCAGAAGTGGAAATTATCTCTTCAACATGTGCAAAAGCAGTCTTGCCCAAGCTTGAAGCAATTTTCTCTCGCCAAGAAATCCCCATCGCTGTCAAAACAGATAATGGCCCTTCATTCAATGGTGAAGACTTTGCCGACTTCATGACCAGTTTTGGGATACATCACCCCTGTGGCCTCGCGTACTGTGTCCCATTGAGACGTATTGTGTTCCCTCCCACTGAGACGTACTGTGTTCCCTCCCCACTGAGACGTACTTTGTCCCACTGAGACGTACTGTGTCCCACTGAGACGTACTGTGTCCCACTGAGACGTACTGTGTCCCACTGAGACGATACTGTGTTCCCTCCCCCACTGAGACGTACTGTGTTCCCTCCCCCACGTGAGACGTACTGTGGTTCCCTCCGCCACTGAGACGTACTGTGTCCCACTGTGACGTACTATGTCCCACGGAGACGTACTGTGTCCCCGCCCCACTTGAGACGTACTGTGTTCCCTCCCCACGGAGGACGTACTGTGTCCCTCCCCACTGAGACGTACTGTGTCGCCGTACTGTGTCTGAGACGTACTGTGTCCCACTGAACGTACGTTCTGACCTGTGTCCCACTGAGACGTGACTGGTCAGTGAGTACTGTGTCCACTGAGAGTACTGGGTTCCTCCCACTTGAGACGTACTGTTGTTCCCTCCCCACTGAGACGTACTGTGTCCACTGTGACGTACTGTGGTCCCAGCTGGAGACGTACTGTGTTCCCGTCCCCACTGAGACTTGTGTCTCTGTGTCACAGTGGCTCGCCTCCCACTGTGACGTATTGTGTCCCACTGAGACGTACCTTGTCCCACTGAGACGTACTGTGTTCCCTCCCCACTGAGACGTACTGTGTTCCCTCCCCACTGAGACGTACTGTGTTCCCTCCCCACTGAGACGTACTGTGTCCCCTCCCCACTGTGACGTACTGTGTCCCACTGAGACGTACTGTGTCCCACTGAGACGTACTGTGTCCCACTGAGACGTACTGTGTTCCCTCCCCACTGTGACGTACTGTGTCCCACTGTGACGTACTGTGTTCCCTCCCCACTAAGACGTACTGTGTTCCCTCCCCACTGTGACGTACTGTGTCCCCTCCCCACTGTGACGTACTGTGTCCCACTGAGACGTACTGTGTCCCACTGAGACGTACTGTGTTCCCTCCCCACTGTGACGTACTGTGTCCCACTGTGACGTACTGTGTCCCACTGTGACGTACTGTGTTCCCTCCCCACTGAGACGTACTGTGTTCCCTCCCTACTGTGACGTACTGTGTTCCCTCCCCACTGAGGAGTGAAGAGCCAAGAAGCATTTCATCTGTGAGGCCAACCCACAGCCAGCAGGTGGACTTTCGTGTAAAATAGGTGTTTTGTACAACCCTGTGCCAGATGGTGGACTGTCGTGTAAAATAGGTGTTTTGTACAACCCTGTGCCAGATGGTGGACTGTCGTGTAAAATAGGTGTTTTGTACAACCCTGTGCCAGATGGTGGACTTTCGTGTAAAATAGGTGTTTTGTACAACCCTGTGCCAGATGGTGGACTGTCGTGTAAAATAGGTGTTTTGTACAACCCTGTGCCAGATGGTGGACTTTCCTGTAAAATAGGTGTTTTGTACAACCCTGTGCCAGATGGTGGACTGTCGTGTAAAATAGGTGTTTTGTACAACCCTGTGCCAGATGGTGGACTGTCGTGTAAAATAGGTGTTTTGTACAACCCTGTGCCAGATGGTGGAAGGAAGGAAGGAATTTTTGTTTAATGTCCCGTCACACATATCGGTGATTGAAGACATTTTGTATAAGTATTTATGAATACATCTGTGTATTATCGGTTAGAAGGGGTGGGAGATGTGGATGAATGGAGGGTTGGGGGAAACTGGGCAAATGAGGGTAAAAATGTGGGTGAAATTTGAAAGAAAAACAAAAACAAACAAACAAACAAACAAACAAAACCCTCTAAATACAGTTACAGGAAATTACTTAAAGGACTTCGTAAAAGAGAAGTCGTTAAACTGACAAGTGAAACAACTGATAATGAATGCAAAAAGTCAAAAACATCAAAGTTCTCAGTCACTTGTGAAGACACACTTTCGTGTACAAAAGGCTTCATCAAGCTACAGTGAAAAATTATATGCTCAATTGTCAGGTTATTAAAGCATATACACTTGACATTAGAACAATACTTGGTCCGTAATGAATTTGATAATAGTCTGAGAGCTAAGCTCAGAATTGGTCTGCGAATCGGACCAAAGTCTGAGAGAGTCAACTGACGAGGTTTTAGACTTGAATTCAAGCACCTATAAAAGTCTCTTTCTAGTATATTGCTTATTTCCTTGTATGACAATGGGCAATATACTTTTATACTATCTATATGATTTTTTGCTCTCCTTTTTGCTGCCCTATCTGCTTGGTCGTTATAACGGAATCCAGTGTGGGATGGTATCCAACAAAAATCAACATTTGTACCCTTCACAAATAGGGAGTGCAATAAATACCTAATTTCAAAAAATAAATCTTCTCTTTGATTATTCTCAAAAAGGAGCAAACCTTTTAAGACAGATTGAGAATCAACACAAAATAGGATATTACTTATTATGATTGGTATATCAACAAGATGATTTAAAGCCATAAGGATGGCCACCAATTCAGCTGTAAAAATTGAATGTCCCTTACCTAAATAATATGATTTTTCTGTTTTTAGGTCAGGAATGACAAAAGCAGATCCTGCACTGCTATCATCCAGGACCGAGCCATCAGTGTAAACTTTTAAATGATAATCAAAATTTTCTTCTAATTCAATTCTGACAGATGCTGCTATTATATGTGGAGATTCTCCTTTTGTTGTGTCAGAAGCACATATGTTGACGTTTGCTTTTGTGAACTCCCAGGGAGGGACAGGTGGCACCAGAACACGAGGTGCCATATCATGCAGATCAATGTCTGAAGAATTTAAAATATCTGACACATATGTGCGAATGGTTTGTAGATTTGAATTATTTTGAGCATTTTTTGGAAAATCAATATCAGACCTAATATTCAATTCCTCAAAATCATCCACTGCTGTACATCTCACAATATATTTAGCAGAACTTAATTTTCTGATTTCATCTAGTAGTAGAATACCCGCAAGCTTATAGGCTTCTGAGGTCTTAGTATGCACAGGTACCCCTAAAGCCAGTTTCACAGCTTTACTGTCAGTTATTCGCAGCTTCTTTAGGAACGTCGGCGGAGCAGAAAAGAAAATTTCTTGACCGTACGTCAATCTTGATCTTACGAGAGATGTCGCTAAATGTAAAAGAATTTTGGAGTCTTGTCCCCAATGAGAGTGACTTACAATTTTTAAGAAATTTAAACTTTTAACTGCTTTAGTCACCATTGAATCAATGTGTTTCTTCCAGTTTAGTTTTGAAGTAAATAGGATCCCAAGAAATTTGATTTCCGACTTGAAAAATATTTCACGTCCTCCTAAAAAGAAACGTGGTAGTTTGCTGGGATTATAACCATTATTAAAGAGGATCAAATGTGTTTTTTCTACAGAAAACTCAAAACCATTAGATTGCATATAGCTACTCAGTCTATCGAGTTCACCCTGAAAATGTTTCTGTACATAATTTATGTAATGTAGGCTTGTCCTTTTCCTCAAGGATGTCTGAATCCATATAGCAATATCATCAGCATATTGAGCCAGCTTGGTAGATGATGAAAAACATGTATGTAAATCATAAAGCATAATGTTGAACAACAATGGAGAAATAATGGAACCCTGCGGGATTCCCATGTTTATAGGCCTAGAGGTTGATAAAGTTACTCTCACTTTTGCCACTATATATCTCCCACTTAAAAAGGATTTAACATAGTCATAAACATGACCCGACAGACCAATTTGTTTCAGCTTAAATAACAGTCTGCTATGCCATACTCGGTCATAAGCTTTAGTAAGATCGAAGAAGGACGCAAGGATACTTTTTCGCTTAGAAAACTGTTTTTTAATTTGGGTAGTGAGACGGGTCAGATGATCAATTGTAGATCTTCCTTTCCGGAATCCAGTTTGAGCTGACGGAATTATGTTATATTTGTCACAGTAATACACCATTCTAATATTTACAATTTTCTCCATGACTTTCCCAACGTGGGAGGTAACCGAAATAGGTCTATAACTCGAAGCTTCTGTTCGAGGTTTACTCTGTTTTAATACAGGGGTTACAATGGAAGTTTTCCATACCTCAGGGATTTGTCCACATTCCCAGCACTTTTGAAATAATGTATGTAATATAATCATCCAGTTTTCTGGCAAATGGTTTAACATGGTGTAAGATACTACATCCTTACCAACTGACACATTTTTGTTACTCAACAAATGAATAGCGTTCTTTACCTCATGTAAAGTTATTGCCGAATTGATTGTATTATCATTTTGTGGAGTAGGATCTCTATATTTGTCACTGATTTCTTCTTCCTCTCTTAAAGTCTTTTGTTTAGTTGACAAACTATCTACACTGCCTGTTTTAGAATACATACAAACAAATTCTTCAGCCTTCTCTTGAGGGGACAGAAACTCTTTATCTTTTGTTTTAATAGGATAGTCTTGCAGAACAATGCCTGATTTCATTTTGGCCCACACTTTCTTCATATCCTTATGGTCAGATATTTCATTCAAACAGAATTGTGACCAGTATTGTCTTTTTTCTCGGGCTATGATTCTATTCGCCTTGATTTTTGTGTAACACATTTCTTTATGAGCGGCTTCTTTTACATCTTTATCAGGTACTTTTCTGAGTTTTAACCATGTTAAGTATGCTAGTTTCTTTGAATTTACAGCCTCCGCACATGCATCATTCCACCAAACATTTCCAGAAAAAATGTCACTCCTCTTTGAACCTTTTTTGGGAATTGCTATTTCAGCAGCTCCAATAATTGATTTTTGAAAGTTGTTATAAAAAACATTTAAATCTTCACAAAAAATTTCACTTTCAGAAATGTTCGTAAGATAGTTTTGAAATGTTTCCCAGTTTGCATATTTGTAATTGAATTTTGGGATTTCGTCTTCTCCGCTGTATTTAGATATATTACAATCCTTAAAAGACAGTGTGATTGGCACATGATCACTGCCTAGTGGATCATCCCCAGTATCCCACTGTACTGTTAAAGCTAGAGATGGTGATATGAAGGTTAGGTCAAGTGCCGATGCTCTATGATGAGCCACATCTGGAATACGTGTAATCCTCCCATCGTTAAGTAAATGCAACGATGAATCAACAATATTTTCAACAAAGTCAGGATGAGATATTATTTGACAATCACTATCCCAGAAGGGAGCATGGGAATTAAAATCTCCCCCGACGATCCATCTTTCTTTTGAGCAATTTAATGTTCGCAACCAATTTGTATTTTGCTTACTTGGACCTTTGGGATAGTAGACTGACGCAAAATGTATGATTTGATTATTAGAGACATGCAATTTTACAAACGTAGCTGACATCTTTTCAGTATAGTTTGAAATAGGAGATGGATGGACACTTGCGTAATTCAAACCACACTGTACGTAAATAGCTGTACTAATCTTGTCAGAATCCTCGCTTATATGATAAACCGGAGGATAATAATAACCTTTCAGATTCGGTAACTTATTTTTAGTACCATTCAAGGATTGAAAAAGGAGAATATGATGAGAATTTTCAAAAAGGTAAGCACGCAGATTATCGATATTTGTACTCAAAGAGCGGGAGTTCCATTGCAAGACTGATAGATTCCTACATGTTATTTGCAAGTTCTTAGTCATTTATCAGCTAGAATGAATCGTAGAAAAAAATATCATTAGATAATGAGATATCCGAATTTAAAACTAAGATAATGATAGATAAAGGGCCTTATACTATCAAAATACAAGGTGATGAGGTGTTCTTCGTGTAGACAATGTGATGACTGATTTGATGCAATGTTAGGTAGTTAACAAGCTGTTGTTTCATCTCCTCGGATGACGACGTAAAAAGGTCTTCATATAGACCAGTCGTTGTCTCCGCTGATGACGACCTCTGGTAGTCATCATACAGTCCAGGTGTTGTCTCCCCAGATGGCGACGTCTCGTGGTCGTCATGTAGACTAGGTGATGACTGCTTAGATGGTGATGTTATGTATTCATGTGGACTAAGTGATGACTGTTCTGATGATGACGGCAGGTGGTGGTCATGTGTATCAGGAGTTGCCTCCCCAGTTGGCGCCGTCAGGTCGTCTTAGCTTCAAAACCTGACCCGAAAACAGTGGGAATAGTTTTCCGAGAAGTTGACACCAGCTTTCTTTCCACTATACCTATTGTGAGCGACAGTCGGAAAATCCATCTGAAAAACGGGAGACCAGCGACAGTGATAACATTCAAACTTCATGACCTTCCAGAAAAACTAAGCTTTGAAAATGTCCATTTAAAAATATATCCATATTGTTCTCCAGTCGTAAGATGTACTTTTTGTCAATTGTTACATCACACTAAAAAATATTGTTCCAGCAATACTCATTGATGCAGCAGATGTGGACAGTCGTCTCATTCTCGAGACAAATGTACTGCTGAACGGTTTTGTTGGAACTGCAAGGGAGACCATTCAGCTGCTTTCCATGGATGTCCGGCCAAAATCGTCGCAAGAGAAGCAAATAAACTGAAATCTAAAACTTACATTTCATTTCAAGAAGCACTTCGACAGGCAAGGTTGAATACGAATCAAAATGTGTGCGAAAAAAAGAAATCATATGCAGAAGTTGTTAAAGCTTATCATAAACTGTGTTCCTAGTCTACACAGACAGATGTACATTATGACAGTGTGTCAACACAGACTGAGGTCTTTGATGGAAAATTAATGTTGAAAAATGTATATGATGATTACACGGTATCATCAGAACGTAAAACTTCCGGTCTACATGACGTCCATTTGTCTTCTGCAACAAAACCTGGTCTTCACAACAACCACCTGCCATCGTCATCTGAGGAGACATTACCTAATCTACATGACTACCACCCGACATCGTCATCAAAGGAGACATCATCTGGTTTGCAAGACGGTCATCTGACATTGTCATCGGAGGAGACATCACTTGATCTACATGAATATTTTCTGAAATCGTCATCAGAGGAGCCATCACCTGTTCTCCACAATGACCATATGACATCATCATCTGAAAATGCTTCACGTGTTCTGCACGATGACCACCTGACGTCGTCATCTGTAAAGACATCATCGGGTATACATGAAAGCCTTCCAACAGCATCACCTCACCAGATGGTGGACTGTCGTGTAAAATAGGTGTTTTGTACAACCCTGTGCCAGATGGTGGACTGTCGTGTAAAATAGGTGTTTTGTACAACCCTGTGCCAGATGGTGGGACTGTGTGTAAAATGGTGTTTTGTAGTGGACTGTCGTGTAAAATAGGTGTTTTGTACAACCCTGTGCCAGATGGTGGACTGTCGTGTAAAATAGGTGTTTTGTACAACCCTGTGCCAGATGGTGGACACTTTTGTTTATGATTGATAGGAATAGGGGTTTATATTAATGGTGTGTGTGTGTGTGTGTGTGTGTGTGTGTGTGTGTGTGTGTGTGAAAATCAAGAAAGTAAACTGTTTATTGAATTAATGTAAATTTATTTATATGTCCTATTTGGTCAAATGCATGTAATCAGTGTGAGTGAGCGGTTTGATGAGCATTGTGTGACAATTAGTATTAGTATTTGTATTGCTGTTGTTGTTGCCGTTGTATATATGTAATGGCGCAGCAATTTATATGACATACATTATCCTGACTGTTGTCTCTCTTTGTCTGTCTTGTCATGACAGATGAAGGCGTCACAGTTACGATTCAAGTTCATTCGACGTGTGTTTGTGCTGACCGTGACGTGCTGCGTGGTGTGGGTGATGCGCCAGATGTTGTGTGTGCACCTGCCCTCCCTTCACACAGCCTGTCTGCAGGCGGGCACACAGCTGGCCGCCATATTCCGTCAACTGACACATGCCGTCACTGACCACACACAGCTCAACAATTCTCTTCAAACCATCACTTTGGTGTCCACACACCACTCTAACGAAAAACACTCTATTCCAAACTCATGGTTAGCAACTGAAGGTGATGGAAAAGACATGCGTGCAATTGACGGGAATGAAAATCGCAATTACAGTTCTGAATACAGAATTGTTGTTCACGCATTTTCCAATAGCGTCATAAACATTGTTTCCATGATTAGATCTGTACGTTCTGAGACATATCTCGCGAACAATGCGTCCTTCTTCACACCGAGGAAGACTTTAGTGAATCAGTTTGCTGTCCGATGGTTAATCCAGACAACGTGTCCACCTGAAGGTCCTGTCCTTCTGGTCGTTGTACCGTCTGTGCACAGCCACACAGCACACAGAACAGCCATCAGAGAAACGTGGGGCAGCCCCGCTTATGGACACCCATGGCCTGGTGATTCAAGGTCACTGAATGGCTCCGTCAAATTCGTCTTCTTTGTGGGCGTATCCAGAACCTACAATCATGACAAAATGGTTTCCGAGGCAGCAGCTTTCAATGACATTGTAGTGGGTGATTTCCTGGACAGTTATGGAAACCTTAGTTTGAAAATGGCCATGGTGCTGCAGTGGGCGGACCTGCACTGTGCCAGAGCCAAGTATCTGCTCAAAGTAGATGAAGACACTTTCGTCAACGTGCCACTTCTTCTGGATGTGTTGAGTTTGGTGTCCCAAAATAATTCTCACTTTGTGCTCGGCCACCTGAAAGCAAGCAGAAGGCCATCAGTCGCGCGCAAGGGCCGCTGGGAAGTGAGCACTGATGCGTATCCTCTCCCGTACTGGCCCCAGTACGTGTACGGACAGTCTTACGTCATGTCCGGTGACGCCATCAGATCTTTACGTCATGTTTCACAATATATGCCACTCATCACCAACGAGGATGCATACATCACGGGTGTGTTGGCCAAGAGTGCTGGCGTCTATCGGCTTCACAGTTTGCAGTTTTCACATCCACCCAAGTCCCAGCCCAGATGTCGTCTTGTGAATGATACCGACATTTCCCAGACAGGCTTCAAACATGTATCTTCTATCTATCTAGTATGGAATCACTTTCTCATTGGTAACTGCTCTTGAATACCACAGACCTGAACTGAATGAAGAAATGTTATGAGTGCACGATTTCAGATTGCTCAGGTGTTTAATTACTGATTGAATAACAAATTTATAGGACGAAACTACTCTGAATACACACACACACACACACACACACACACACACACACAATAATATTGTTTTCTTCTTCTTCTTCCGCGTAGCCTATAATAGTATTGTGAAAAACTAGCTCCCTGACCCCAATGGACTATAAACAACTTATTATATTATTATCTTTTCACAAAAGGCAGTTCTTTAATAAAGCTGTTTGCATGCATACTATTATGTATGGAAATGCTCCAAAAGATTGCTGACCCTTTTATAACTGATGAACACAGACACAACCACATGCTCTGCATACCCAGACCAAGAAACAACCTTTACAAATCCAGCGTTCTGTACTCTGTTGGAAATTTATGGAATAATCTTCCACTCGCACTAAAAGGTATCGTTAATAAAAACGTGTTTAAGAAACATCTGAAGAATCACCTCATTGGAAATGATTAATAGTGATACAAGTCTTGATCCATTAGTCAAATAACTCTATTATAAATTGTGAAATGTTTTGTATGTGCTTGTGTTGGCAAGGATTTCGTGTTAATAATAATAATAATAATAATATGGACGTTTATGTAGCGCATCTCTTCAGAAATACTGCTCAAAACGCTTTACATTTCGTTCCTCACACCCCGCCTCCCCATCAATACTCCTGTCTACCCGCACCTTCCCCACCCCAACACACCTAAGCACGTGCCAGAAAACACTCACACAACTGGACATTGAAAACCATCCACCCATGGCGCCCTCCAGAAAACACTCACACAACTGGACATTGAAAACCACCCACCCATGGCGCCCTCCAGAAAAGACTCACACAACTGGACATTGAACACCATCCACCCACCCATGGCGCCCTCCAGAAAACACTCACACAACTGGACATTGAACACCACCCACCCATGGCGCCCTCCAGAAAACACTCACACAACTGGACATTGAAAACCACCCACCCATGGCGCCCTCCAGAAAAGACTCACACAACTGGACATTGAACACCATCCACCCATGGCGCCCTCCAGAAAACACTCACACAACTGGACATTGAACATCACTCACCCATGGCGCCCTCCAGAAAACACTCACACAACTGGACATTTCCAGAAAACACTCACACAACTGGACATTCCACCCACCCATGGCGCCCTCCAGAAAACACTCACACAACTGGACATTGAACACCATCCACCCACCCATGGCGCCCTCCAGAAAACACTCACACAACTGGACATTGAACACCATCCACCCACCCATGGCGCCCTCCAGAAAACACTCACACAACTGGACATTGAACATCACCCACCCATGGCGCCCTCCAGAAAACACTCACACAACTGGACATTGAACATCACCCACCCATGGCGCCCTCCAGAAAACACTCACACAACTGGACATTGAACACCATCCACCCATGGCGCCCTCCAGAAAACACTCACACAACTGGACATTGAACATCACCCACCCATGGCGCCCTCCAGAAAACACTCACACAACTGGACATTGAACACCATCCACCCACCCATGGCGCCCTCCAGAAAACACTCACACAACTGAACATTGAACACCATCCACCCACCCATGGCGCCCTCCAGAAAACACTCACACAACTGGACATTGAACACCATCCACCCACCCATGGCGCCCTCCAGAAAACACTCACACAACTGGACACTGAACACCATCCACCCACCCATGGCGCCCTCCAGAAAACACTCACACAACTGGACATTGAAACCATCCACCCACCCATGGCGCCCTCCAGAAAACACTCACACAACTGGACATTGAACACCATCCACCCACCCATGCCGCCCTCCAGAAAACGCATCCCTGCAACATGCACCCAGGCACCCGCACAGACACAAACGCACGGACGCTCACCAGCACGCCGCCACAATGGAGTCTCCCGTCGGACCGACGGACGAGTAGGCAGGCAGGCTTATCTGTCGGTGTGTGTCCTCATATGGGAGAAGAGGCCGATTCTGGATGCGCAGCACTTCCCACAGGTGTTGCAAGGGAAAACGTCTCCAGAAGTTGAGCCTTGCTTCCTTCGCTCACGCTTCTCCTCAATGGCCAGCGTTCTCTTTGTTTTCAAACGTCTTTATGCCACTAGAGCACAGCGTCCTCCAGCGAGAGCGGTCAAGGGCATCAGTTTCCCAGGAAGCGATTTCTATGTCACAGGCTTTGAGGTTTGTTTTCAAGGTGTCCTTGAAGCGCTTGCAGGGTCTTCCAAGTTCGTGATGGCCTTCCTTCAGCTGGCCATACAAGACCATCTTCGGGATCCTGCTGTCTGTCATGCGGACAACGTGTCCTGTCCAGCGTAGCTGGCACTGGATCAGCAGGCTTTCGATGCTGGGCAGGCCGCTCCTCTCTAGAACCTGGAGGTTGGAGACACTGTCTTGCCACTTTATGCCGAGGATCTTTCGTAGGCATCTCTGGTGAAACTGCTCAAGTTGTTGAATGTGACGGCGATACGTCGTCCATGTTTCACAGCAGTACAACAAGGTGGTCAGCACAACAGCTCTGTATGCCAGATGGTATTACGAGAAATAACTAAGCCACAAAATATAGGAGCCGCCAAACTTCTCAGGATAATAGATATTGAAAGAGGCTCTTCCAGCCATTGCCTAGCTTCCTTTTCAATGTCAGGGCGTTAAAGGGCAATCAATCAATCAATCAATCAAAAACACTTTATTAATCCACATGGAAATTAAGTTGTGCAATCACAGGCTCATTGTAAACACTGGCATAAAATCATGCGCAACATAAGAAGAGATTAAAACTAGTCAAATAAGAATTCCCAATAGCTGACGATATACTAACCCCCCCCACCCCACCCACACACACACATACTCATGTTAAGACAATAGGGTATTGCACAACAATATTAACAAATGAAAACATCCAACAAAAAAAGGGTATAAGATTACTAAAAATGACATGCGCGCACGCACGCACACACACCCACACACACACACACACACACACACACACGCACGCACGCACACACACACGTTAAGACTATAAGGTATTGTAAAACAATACATAAATAAAAACATCAAGGGAATAAATCGTATATATAAGTAAAATGCACGCACCCCCCCCCCCCCCCCACCCCCACACACACACACCCACACACGCACACTCACACACAAACAAACAACGTATGCATGCACATAACATATGTCACGCCAATAAGATTAGAACATTAACATTAAGATACATGAAATCCAAGTGAAATAAGAAAATATTTAAAAATCACTTCCGATCACACACACACAGAAATGCTTGCTTGCCCGTGCTCACCCGCTCAGTCCCACATGAACGCATAATGTCTGCTCCCATACACTCGTCTGCTGGTGAAGTTCAGGTGTTGCTGTGGCGAGTGGGCTTGGGGGGTGGGAGGGTTCACTTAGTGTATTGAATGTTTTGATTGTGTGCGCGAATGGCTGTAGGAATAAATGAATTAATGTATCGAGATGTTCTTGCGCGTGGAGCTCTAAACCTACCACTTATGTCTGACCTGCTATTAATGTCATCATGTAGTGGGTGTCTTACGTCGGTCAAAATTGTTATTAGTCTGTCAGTCAGTTTTCTATTGTGCATGTCACGAAAGGTGTCTTGTCTTATACCCACCACCCCACCCGCTTTCCTAATGACTTTTCCAACCTGTCTTTGTCATGTTATAAAAAGGTTAATACAGGCAAGATCATAATAATAATAATATGGTGTTACAAGAGAAAGCTTGTACGAATGACACAGTTTCCAATCTTGCACCAACACTTCATCAACCGTATTATATTATATCGGCCGGTCATTTTCAATTTTCACTTACGCATTCTGTCTCAGAAAGCAAACAAGCCCCCCCCCCCCCCCCCCCGGCCCCCCCAACCGCCGTCCCCCCCGCCCCTCTACACACACACACACAACAAGCCTAAAGTTTGTTTCATTTTTTTTATTTAACAGTTATTGGTTAGGAAACGTCGATCATTGATCATACTCCACATGTTCTCAGATCAAAACAAAGGAAAACAAAGATATAAATGCATAACTGGTACAGTGGGGTTTTTTTTTTTTCTATTTTTTCAAAATCGTTTCAAATTTCAAACGCGTAGAGTAAATGGCAAGGTAAAGTGGCTTTCGACAGTGATAATGTCTGATAGAAATTGTCATGGATATGGCTGAAACTTTTACTGTGAAAACGGAAAAAGGTAAATGGCAGATACTTTACCAGCGAAATATGAAAATAGTAAAGGTACACCGCAGATAATTTTCCAATGAAAATGGTAAAGGTGCTCAGAGTACATTTTACCTGTGAAATATGAAAAGACGAAAGGTCCACGCAAATATTTTACCTGTGAAATATAAAAATAGTGAAGGTACACGGCAGATCTTTTACCTGTTGAATATGAAAATGGTCAATGTGCCGAGAGGATACTTTACCTGTGAAGTATGAAAATGGTAAAGGTGCTGGGATGACACATTACCTGTGAAATATGAAAATGGTAAAGGTATGCGGCAGATGTTTTACCTGTGGGGTATGAAAACGGTAAAGGCAGTAAAGAATGTGAACATGGTAAAGGTGTACTGGATATACTTTCTAGAGTGAATCTTATTAAAGGAAACGAACGGAACATGAAAACGTACTGTATCTAAAAAGATGAAGAATAAAGTAAAGGGATATACACTTCTTTTTATTTACAACACATAATTCATGGCGTTGGCATTCAGTACACTCCCAACTCACAATCATTTTTATGAATACTAAACTAAACGTTTTGTTTACATGTATTGCTTATCACTGATGCTCATACTATGTAACACATAACAAAACAGTCTCCCAACATTTTCTTCAATTCTATTTAAGAGGCAAAACTTCGCACCCCTGAAAACGGACTGCGGCTGCCTGAGAGGCGCTGGATATACACTCACGAAAAACCTCATTCGTGGGAACTGCAGTCCACGATGAAATGTGTGTGTGTGTGTGTGTGTGTGTGTGTGTGTGTGTGTGTGTGTGTGTGTGTGTGTGTGTGTGTGTGTGTGTGTGTGTGTGTGTCTGTCTGTCTGTCTGTCTGTCTGTCTGTCTGTGTCTGTGTCTGTGTCTGTGTGTGTGTGTGTGTGTGTGTCTGTCTGTCTGTGTCTCTGTGTGTGTGTGTGTGTGTGTGTGTCTGTCTGTCTGTCTGTGTCTCTGTGTGTGTGTGTGTGTGTGTGTGTGTGTGTGTGTGTGTGTCTGTCTGTGTCTCTGTGTGTGTGTGTGTGTGTGTGTGTGTGTGTGTGTCTGTCTGTCTGTCTGTGTCTCTGTCTGTGTGTGTGTGTGTGTGTGTGTGTGTGTGTGTGTGTGTGTGTGTGTGTGTGTGTGTGTGTGTGTTCTAACGTGAAGAAGGAGAAGCACCGACGTCATCATCATTATCCTTCTCTTCCTCCTCCTGTTCATCATCATCATCGTCATCGTCACCAGCATCAGCAGGAGGAACTACGGCATCTTCAGTACAATGCTGCTAACCATTCATTCTCATTGACATTCCTAGGGATCCGGTTGGTTTGTTTTATTTTATCCTGAGAAATTACACGGCGCTGAAATTCAGCACATAAACAAAATATATTCTTCATTTGACCATGGACACAAACTCGCACAAGACGCATGGACAGCAAAATGATGCTCATAATGATAAAAATAATATACTCCAGCGACATATGCCATTGGCAAAACACTTCAGTTCCAGATCACAGGTAGATAAAAGTTCAAACGTGAAATGCCATTAAATATGTATGTACTTTATAATGACACAGTATTGAAACTTATAATCTTTGAAACAGAGATTATCATGATCGCCATCACCACCACCATTTCTATCAATGTGATCATTATCACTACAATCGTTGGCATTATCATCACCACTATCATAATATCATCCATATCAACATGGCCATTGACAGTCACAGCGACAATGGCAATAATACATGAACAAACAAGGACAACACCACCAACAGCAACATACGGCATAAGCAGACAAAAACAAACAAATAACTATAATGAACAATTAAATAATATTTTGACATTATGTGTTATCATACTCGCACACGAAGCAAGGTTCTTAACAGGTTAAGAGATCATTGGGTTGTCTGTGGACTAAGGTTCAGTTTATATGGACGAGCAAAACATTGAAGAAAACTTGATAAAGGTGGGGGGGGGGGCGGGGGTATATATACTTGTATTGTGTTGCATAGTATTGTATTGTATTGTATTGTATTACTCTTTGTCACAACATATTTCTCTGTGTGAAATTCGGGCTGCTCTCCCCAGGGAGATCGCGACGCTACAATACAGCGTCATCCTTTTCTTCTTCTTCTTTTTTTGCAACCTGCAAGTGTATTTATTTTCCCATCAAAGTGGATTTTTTCTACAGAATTTGTACCAAGTACAACGTTTATGTTGTCGTGGGATCTTTTACGTGCATGCTACACCACGGACCTCGGTTTGTCGTCTCATCCGAGCGACGAGCGCTAGTCCAGACCACCACTCAGATTCCAGTGGTGGGAGAGAAAATACTGCCGACTGTGGGATTCAAACCCGTGCGCTCGGATTCTCTCGCTTCCAATGCTGACGCGTTACCACAAGGCCACACTCCACTGCTGTAAATGTAACTGGAACACCAGTTCAAATTTAGTTAAACCATATGAACAGTATACATATAAATTTACATTATCTACAAAACAAACGCTTGGATGGCGATAAAGAGATGGGCATACAGACACATTAGCTGAATGGGTCAGGCCAAAATATCACTCCACTGGTACAAGTATTGTATCTTTTTTACGTACATAAAAGCAGAATTGGAGAAGCTGTGACCGAGTAGTATATCACGAACTATAGTTTCCAGCATTGCTTTGTTAAAATTTGTTTTGTTCTTGTATATTTTGTAATAATACTTGTTCACTTGCCCGTTCATAGAATGAGGCCACTGGCTGAAGAACAGATATTACCGTTCACTTCACTGTTTACAGATATCTGCCTTGACCATCGCAATATCATTTGCTTATTGTTTACATATATTAGCCTTGACCATCAGTATATTATAAGCTTATCGTTTTCAAATCTCTGCCTTGTTCATCAACATTTACACCGTATAAGATCGAACTCATGAAGGATACAGGAAAGATAACTGCATATCTAACAACCGAACAATGTTTCTGAAGGCAGCAGCAGCAGCAAATTAAGTGATGAAGTGATGGGCGAGCCTAACAGTTATACCAATCAGTGGGCCCCAGTTAGCGGGACCAGTGCATCAACAACAGACAAAAGAGGGCAGAAATCATGAATCCAACATAGCTTTTATGGCTGCCTAATTGGCTGCGGGGTAAGAACGGTCATACGAATAACTTCCCCTACGCCCCCTCACCCCTCCCACCGCACTCGCAATTAACGAGAGAGCGTGGAAGATAGATGCAACCCACGAACGCTGAGCGCAGCCCGTACATTCTCTGTGGTTTCTTCAAGCACATGACCGGACAAAATGACCACTGAGCGGGTACACAGTGCCATCCCTGGCTTCTTTCCTGGCAAAATACCGGGCTTACTTTGGACTGGTGGTAACCCCATTACTATCCATTATCCATTGTCCACCACCACGCCGTCAGACCAATAGGGTAACAATAGAATAGGGTCTGCCAGAAACAAGAGGAGACGGAAAGCTACCCAAGTGCGCAGGCGTTCACGGTACCGTATTTACTGGAAGAAAATAAACCCGGTGCGTTGTTCTTCATTACTCTTGTGTTCTCCTCAACGCTCCAGCCAGAAATGAAAGGGGGCGGGGGTGGGGGGGGTGGGGGTGGGGGGGGGCTACACAGTATGTACGTACGCAGGGTACCGTACTAAGGAAAAAATAAAGACGGTGCATTCAGTGTGGTTGAGGCTGTTGGACGGATGCGGGATTATTGAGAAAAATGCTTTCTGTATTTGTTTCTGTATTATGACTGTGTGCGTTTGTTGTTGGAAAGGAGGAAGAAGATAAACGAGGTGCGAGTCAGTTAGTATGTCTGTTCGTGAAGACTTGGCATTGAGGAGAGAAAGGAGCAAGTGCGTTCACTGGGGAACATAATGGTTTATTACTGAGGAAAAGGAACATGGCAGATTGAATCTAATTGTAGTGGCTGGAGGTACGCTTTGTTATCAGAAAGAAGATAAACACGGACCAGACAGTAAAGGTACGCTTTGTTATCAGAAAGAAGATAAACGGACCAGACAGTAAAGGTACGCTTTGTTATCAGAAAGAAGATAAGCACGGACCAGACAGTAAAGGTACGCTTTGTTATCAGAAAGAAGATAAACACGGACCAGACAGTAAAGGTACGCTTTGTTATCAGAAAGAAGATAAACACGGACCAGACAGTAAAGGTACGCTTTGTTATCAGAAAGAAGATAAGCACGGACCAGACAGTAAAGGTACGCTTTGTTATCAGAAAGAAGATAAACACGGACCAGACAGTAAAGGTACGCTTTGTTATCAGAAAGAAGATAAACACGGACCAGACAGTAAAGGTACGCTTTGTTATCAGAAAGAAGATAAACACGGACCAGACAGTAAAGGTACGCTTTGTTATCAGAAAGAAGATAAGCACGGACCAGACAGTAAAGGTACGCTTTGTTATCAGAAAGAAGATAAACGGACCAGACAGTAAAGGTACGCTTTGTTATCAGAAAGAAGATAAACACGGAGCAGACAGTAAAGGTACGCTTTGTTATCAGAAAGAAGATAAACGGAGCAGACAGTAAAGGTACGCTTTGTTATCAGAAAGAAGATAAACGGAGCAGACAGTAAAGGTACGCTTTGTTATCAGAAAGAAGATAAACACGGAGCAGACAGTAAAGGTACGCTTTGTTATCAGAAAGAAGATAAACGGAGCAGACAGTAAAGGTACGCTTTGTTATCAGAAAGAAGATAAACGGAGCAGACAGTAAAGGTCCGTTTATACAGAGCGCGAACGCGAACGCGTCCAACGCGAACACGAACGCGAACGCGACTTTTGAGCAGTTTTGCCATTCAAATAGAGCACGAACCCGAACGCGGAAAACCGTCGACGGCTTTCGAGGCGGCTCGTCTTTTTCTTGCTGTGAGAGATAAAATTTGGTCATTTGGAATCATGGCGCAGGTAGAGTGAGACACGGAGGAGATCATAGTACTGTATTTGTACGCAAAACAATGGAGAAAGAGAAAGAGGCGTGTGTCAGTGCACGAAATTTTACAGAGAAGTGAATTTGGAGAATACCACCACCTCGTACAAGAACGGTCAGGCGTACAAGTTTCTATTTGTGGAAATGATGCAAGGGAAGTACCTGCTGATTGGTTGATAGCAAAAAAGCCGCGCGACCTTCTGAGAAAATTCGCTCTGGGGGCAATCAAGGCGGTCGTTCGCGCGAACAAAAATTTGTTCGCGTTCGCGTTCGCACTCTATTTGAACGGTTCCTCTACAAATGACTAAAATATTCCAGGACGAAAATCCGCGTTCGCTTTCGCGTTCGCGTTCGCGCTCTGTATAAACGGACCTTTAAGGTACGCTTTGTTTTCAGAAAGAAGATAAACACGGACCAGACAGTAAAGGTACGCTTTGTTATCAGAAAGAAGATAAACGGAGCAGACAGTAAAGGTACGCTTTGTTATCAGAAAGAAGATAAACACGGACCAGACAGTAAAGGTACGCTTTGTTATCAGAAAGAAGATAAACACGGAGCAGACAGTAAAGGTACGCTTTGTTATCAGAAAGAAGATAAACACAGAGCAGACAGTAAAGGTACGCTTTGTTATCAGAAAGAAGATAAACACGGACCAGACAGTAAGGGTACGCTTTGTTATCAGAAAGAAGATAAACACGGACCAGACAGTAAAGGTACGCTTTGTTATCAGAAAGAAGATAAACACAGAGCAGACAGTAAAGGTACGCTTTGTTATCAGAAAGAAGATAAACACGGACCAGACAGTAAAGGTACGCTTTGTTATCAGAAAGAAGATAAACACGGAGCAGACAGTAAAGGTACGCTTTGTTATCAGAAAGAAGATAAACACAGAGCAGACAGTAAAGGTATGCTTTGTTATCAGAAAGAAGATAACACGGACCAGACAGTAAAGGTACGCTTTGTTATCAGAAAGAAAATAAACACGGACCAGACAGTAAAGGTACGCTTTGTTATCAGAAAGAAGATAACACGGACCAGACAGTAAAGGTACGCTTTGTTATCAGAAAGAAAATAAACACGGACCAGACAGTAAAGGTACGCTTTGTTATCAGAAAGAAGATAACACGGACCAGACAGTAAAGGTACGCTTTGTTATCAGAAAGAAGATAAACACGGAGCAGACAGGTAACTGGCAGGTGGGCGGATGATTAGAAGATCCAGGGAGGCAATGATGAACGTGGTCAAGACATACTGATGACATGTTGTTTCATTCGGCGGGGTTGCATGGCGATTGCAGTTTTGTATGCACAGAATTGCAAGGTCATACGCTTTAAACCTTTCCCAGCCTCCACCCCCAGCCCCACCCCCTCTGTCCCCCACCCTCTCTCTCTCTCTCTCTCTCTCTCTCTCTTCTTCCTCCGGATTTTCTCCACGTGTATAACCTATTCTAAGCAGTATATTTACGTGTGTGCACAGTTGTTCATGTAGTCCTTTTTCATGATAATCACATGATAAATATGATGCTTCTAAGCAGTATATTTACGTGTGTGTGCACAGTTGTTCATGTAGTCCTTTTTCATGATAATCACATGATGAATATGATGATTCAAAGCAGTATATTTACGTGTGTGCACAGTTGTTCATGTTGTCCTTTTTCATGATAATCACATGATGAATATGATGATTCAAAGCAGTATATTTACGTGTGTGTGCACAGTTGTTCATGTAGTCCTTTTTCATGACAATCACATGATGAATATGATGCCCTCTCTTTACTTCTCACCCACTCACTCTCACTCTCCCCCCCTTCAGAAGCAGGAAACAACGGAAGATTAAATTCTTTTCTTTTTTTTCTTCTTTTTGTTTTGTTGAAGTGCCCTGCGCTATCTTAATTTCCCTTAGTTATTAAGCTACCCCAACATTTGTATAGACGCCAATAGTTATGGTAACATTTTCAAAATTCGTTATCACCCCTTGTTTATATGGAGCTGTGGCCTTAAATGAATAAATCATCTGAATCTGAATCCCCAGTCAGAAGCATTAGAACTAGCATTAGAACTAGCATTAGAACCAGCATTAGAACTAGCATTAGAACTAGTATTAGAACTAGCATTAGAACGAGCATTAGAACTAGCATTAGAACGAGCATTAGAACTAGCATTAGAACGAGCATAGAACTAGCATTAGAACGAGCATTAGAACTACCATTAGAACGAGCATTAGAACTAACTGCAGAATTTCAGAAAGGTGCAGATCCTGCCCCTCCACATGTTTTTGGTTTTGTTTTTCTCTCCCACGTGGGAAGCCTGTTTGCTTAACGCGTGGAAGACGACAAAATGGTTAAGACGCTTACCTGCTAATACAGTGTCCGCGAAGGTCTGGGTTCGAATCCCGCTTTCGCCCTTTCTCCCAGGTTTGACTGGAAAATCAAACTGAGCGTCTTGTCATTCGGATGAGACGAGGTCTTGTGTGCAGCACGCACATGACACTTAAAAAGGAAACCATGGTAACGAAAATGTTGTCCTCTGGTAACATTCCGTTGAACAAATCTACTCTGATAGGTACACATATACATATATGTATGCACTCAAGACTTGAATAGCACGTTGGGTTTTGCTGCTGGTCAGGCATCTGCTTAGCAAATGTGGTGTAGCGTATATGGACTTGCCCGAACGCAGTGACGCTTCCTTGAGAAACTGAAACTGCAGCTCTGTTAATCTAAACCCGTGACTTCTTCAGCATGTCTGTGACAGGCCTTGACACGAACTGCAGCTCTGTTAATCTAAACCCGTGACTTCTTCAGCATGTCTGTGACAGGCCTTGACACGCACCCATCAACCAGATAACACGTGACATGAGGAAGGTGGCAGAACGGTTATACACAGAGTCCGTGAGGGGGTTCCAATCCCGTTCTCACCCTTTCTCCCAACTTTGTCTGGAAAATCAAAACTGAGCGTCTAGTCTTTCGGATGAGACGGTAAACTGAGGTCCCGTGTACAGCATACACTTAGCGCACTGAAAGGAACCCATGGCAACGAGAGTGTTGTCCTCTGGCAAAATTATGTAAAAAGAAATCCACTCTGATAAGTACTCAAATATATAAGCATACACTCAAGGCCTGACAAGCGCGTTGGGTTATTCTGCTGTCAGGCATCTGCCTAGCAGATGTGGTGTAGCGTATATGGATTTGTCCGAACGCAGTGACGCTTCTCTGAGAAACTGAAACTACCACGTTAGTAACAACGTTATCATTTTCCCCGCAGAAACTGCCCTATAGACATTACAAAAAGTTATGGGCCGCTTCATAAAACGCAGATATGATTTCATAAACTTCATTCTTCTTTTTTTAATTCGTTCTACCCCACAGATACATGCCTACTACAACTCATCTGGACCAGCACAACATGAGATTACTGCAGTAAAAATAGTGGTTCACTATAATGGCTTGGTTTCCATGCTTCAAAAATCTGTAAACGGTTCATCTTAGAATGCCAATTGTATCAAGCAAGAATAAACGTATTTTTGAAATGTGTGTTTGTACGAGAATGCTCGTACCTGGACATTTATTCCCCCGTTTTTTTGTTGTTGTTTTTTTTTTTTCTCAAGGCCTGACTAAGCGCGTTGGGTTACGCTGCTGGTCAGGCATCTGCTTGGCAGATGTGGTGTAGCGTATATGGTTTTGACCGAACGCAGTGACGCCTCCTTGAGCTACTGAAACTGAAACTGAAACTCGTACCTGGTCCACAGGGGAAGTAATCGCGGTACGAGTTAATTCGTACCTGGAGTAGATTACAGAATGCCAGACAGTCGACTGCCTAAACAGCTGCTGTACGGATAATTGTGTCAGGGCAAGCGCTCTGTTAGAGGGCAGAAGAAACGCTACAAAGACTGCCTCAAAGCGTCCTTCAAAGACCTGGGCGTCGACATCAACATGTGGGAGACCGTCCAGCCTGGCGCAGCAAGATCAGCACAGGTGCCCGTGCAGCTGAAGCCAGGCGCATCACCGAGGCACAACGAAAGTGTGCTGTACGCAAGGCCCGAGCAGCATCCACTGCCACGACAACACCCACTCACTTGTGTCCCACATGTGGGCGAGCCTTCAAGGCACGGATTAGCCTCATCAGTCACCTCCGGACCCACAGCCACCGATCTTCCATCCGATTTTTTTGAAGCCATAGTCATCTTGAAATCTGAAGGACGAATATGTAACCTGGAGTTGAATTAGTTTTAATCGAGATGATCCAAATCACGCAGGCTGCAGAGATCATGGTCCATCGCAGGCCTCTCACTGAAACGCTTGTTCGGGCACCTGTGCGTCATGAACAGTTCAGTTCAGTTGCTCCACGAGGCACTACTGCGTTCGGACAAATGCATAAATGTCAAGTCATATCTGATAAGACAGCTGGCTGACCAGAAGGGCAACCCGACGTTTAGTCTAGTCCGGTCTTCATGGAAAATAAATCAAATAAATAAAATAGAACTGATAGATAAAAAATGAATAAAAGAATAAATAAATGATAATGACAATAATCAATGTTTCAGCCCAAAAAAAACAAATATCCAGTGGTTTACAAAGGATACTTATAAACTAAATGTCAAATAACGGAAGTGAACGTGAAAAGAATCCACTTGTGGTTATCAGTGACCGCTGTTCACTAGACTTACACATACTGTATACAACATAGTTTGCCAAAAATTCAACACTTCCACCATGTCCCCAAAAAGAAAACTGTGCGCTGTTATGAAATCTGTATACTTGTAATCCGTCGTTCCACAGATTTTTATTCGCTTGTGTGTGTGTGTGTGTGTGTGTGTGTGTTCTTATTTTAATTTAACGTGTTTTCACTTTGAGTGATATTAGACGTGCCATGTGTGTGTGTGTGTGTGTGTGTGTGTGTGTGTGTGTGTGTGTGTGTGTGTGTGTGTGTGTGTGTGTGTGTGTGTGTGTGTTCTTATTTTAATTTAACGTGTTTTCACTTTGAGTGATATTAGACGTGCCATGTGTGTGTGTGTGTGTGTGTGTGTGTGTGTGTGTGTGTGTGTGTGTGTGTGTGTGTGTGTGTACTATCTTTAATTTAACGTCTTTTCACTTTGAGTGATATTAGACGTGTCGTGTGTGTGTGTGTGTGTGTGTGTGTGTGTGTGTGTGTGTGTGTGTGTGTGTGTGTGTGTGTGTGTGTGTGTGTGTGTGTGTGTGTGTGTGTGTGTGTGTGTGTGTGTGTTTGTGTGTGTGTGTACTATCTTTAATTTAACGACTTTTCACTTTGAGTGATATTAGACGTGTCATGTGTGTGTGTGTGTGTGTGTGTGTGTGTGTGTGTGTGTGTGTGTGTGTGTGTGTGTGTGTGTGTGTGTGTGTGTGTGTGTGTGTTCTTTCTTTAATTTAACGTCTTTTCACTTTGAGTGATATTAGACGTGTCATGTGTGTGTGTGTGTGTGTGTGTGTGTGTGTGTGTGTGTGTGTGTGTGTGTGTGTTCTTTCTTTAATTTAACGTCTTTTCACTTTGAGTGATATTAGACGTGTCATGTGTGTGTGTGTGTGTGTGTGTGTGTGTGTGTGTGTGTGTGTGTGTGTGTGTGTGTGTGTTTGCTGATGATTGTGCCCTCAACGCTGGATCTGAAGCTGACATGCAACTCAGCGTCGACAAGTTTGCCACTGCCAGCAGGAACTTCGGCCTTACCATCAGCACGAGGAAAACTGAAGTTCTCCATCAGCCAGCCCCAGGGAAACCGTACGTTGAGCCCAACATCACAGTCAACGGTCAGAGACTCAGTGCGGTGGAGCGGTTCACATACCTTGGCAGCACACTGTCTCGAAATGCGACTATCGACGATGAAGTGAACGTCAGGATTTCAAGAGCAAGCGCAACTTTTGGTAGACTCAATGCAAATGTCTGGAACAGAAGAGGCATTGGTCTTGAGACCAAGCTAAAGGTCTACAGAGCAGTAGTTCTCCCCACACTACTGTACGCCTGCGAAACTTGGACAGTGTACCAACGACATGCCAAGAAGCTGAACCACTTCCACACAACATGCCTCAGGAAGCTACTGAACATCAAGTGGCAAGACAGGACCCCAGACACAGAGGTGCTCGCAAAAGCCACCCTTCCCAGCATCTTCACCATCCTGATGCAGTCCCAGCTTCGCTGGGCTGGACACGTGGCGCGCATGCCAGACCATCGGCTGCCCAAAAGGCTCTTCTATGGCGAGCTGCAACAAGGGAAGAGATCACACGGAGGTCAGAAGAAGCGCTTCAGAGATACTCTGAAAGTCTCTCTGAAAGCGTTTGATATCAACCCTGACTCCTGGGATGAATCTGCAGTGGACCGTGACAAATGGCGCGTGCTGTGCACAAAGGCGCCAAGTTGTGCGAGGCCAACAGGACTGCTGCTGCTGTTCAGAAGAGGCAGGCCAGAAAGTCACGGGCAAACAAGCTCCCTGACAATGATATGCCTGTCTTTGTCTGCCCCAACTATCAGCGAACATTTCGTGCGCAGATTGGACTATTCAGCCATCTGCGCATTCACAGATAGATTCATCAGCATCCTTCCCCCCACCCCACCACCACCCTCCCCCCATCCCCCAGCTGGATGACAACGATGGTCATCATCGATCTCGATGGACACACCACCATATATATATATATAGAGAGAGAGAGAGAGAGAGAGAGAGAGAGAGATAGATAGATAGATAGATAGATATATCACAGCTGGAGTTCATAGTGTGGTCTTATTCTTCTGTGTCGTGGTGGTGTTGTGGGGTGGGGTGATATATCTTTTCCTTTTCTTTTTCGTTTTTTTTTTTAAGAATAACTTCATGCAGTTTAATAGTAAAAATAATAGATAATGGACATTTGTTAAAGCGCTTTTCTCCCTTAAAGGGAGCTCAAAAGAGTTTTACAATAAACATTAAACACACTAACACATGCGAGCAAGCAAGCAATAACTCACAAAGAAAGAAGAAAAAAGATCATCATTTAGCGCACAATGATATAAAACAAATTCAGAGACTACGCGTATTATATTATACACACACACACACACACACACACACACACACACACACACACACACACACACACACACACACACACACACAACAAAAGAGAGAGAGAGTTTGCATGGCTTACAACTGAAAAGGTATGAATAGGCGTTTTCAAAAAGATGTGTTTTCAGGCCAGTCTTAATAAGATTGAAATGGCTTACGATTTCGTTGAAACCTACAAAATATTGAAAATGATAAATACTCGTTTTGAGTCATTCTTTTCGTTGTGATTAAACAGGAACTGGGAAGAAAGACTACATACACAGCGTTGCAATACAAACGAGCTGCCATCTGAATCGTAAACAGCAAAATCTACTGGACACATCCGAATGTTTCAGCAAAATACTTTTTGACTTTGATGATTGATTTCCAATCTGATAGAATGCGCACATGCAATTTGCATGCGCAATAAAACAAAAAACTTTAGTCAGGTCAGAGGCATAGCCCTTGCTACTGGTACCATGTAACCCAGTACTACCTGCCGCATGTGAAGTCTCCCAACGACGGATCAGGCGGAGGAGGAAACCTTTCCCAACGGCTGTGAAGGCGGAAGAGGATGACCAAAGGGCAGGAGGAGCTCTTATCCTTGGCTGGAAGTCCTCCTAGGAGACGGGAGCTCCGAAGAAAAAACCTGCACCTGCCGAGGCCGTGGCAGTATCTGCACCTGTGGGACTGTGAGCGTCGGTAGGCGAGAGAGTGGGGAAGGGACTGCACAACTCCTCCGCACGAAAACAAAAGTCACCTGTGCTGGTCAGGCAGCTGTTGCGCTGACCACCTTGTTATACTGCTGTGAAACATGGACGACGTATCGCCGTCACATTCAACAAGTTTCACCAGAGATGCCTACGAAAGATCCTCGGCATGAAGTGGCAAGACAGGGTCTCCAACCTTCAGGTCCTAGAGAAGAGCGGCCTGCCCAGCATCGAAAGCCTGCTGATCCAGTGCCAGCTACGCTGGACAGAACAGGTTGTCCGCATGACAGACAGCAGGATCTCGAAGATGTTTTTGTATGGCCAGCTGAAGGAAGGCCACCGTGAACTTGGAAGACCCTGCCAGCGCTTCAAGTACTCCTTGAAGACAAACCTCAAAGCCTGTGACATAGACATCGCTTCTTGGAAAACTGATGCCCTTGACCGCTGTCGCTGGAGGATGCTGTACTCTAGTGGCATACAGACGTTTGAAAACAAGAGAACGCTGGCCATTAAGGAGAAGCGTGAGCGAAGGAAGCAGGGCTCAACTTCTGGAGACGTTTTCCTTTGCAACACCTGTGGGAAGTGCTGCGCATCCAGAATCGGCCTCTTCTGCCATATGAGGACACACACCGACAGATAAGCCTGCCTGCCTACTCATCCGTCGGTCCGACGGGAGACTCCAACAACAAAAGAAAAATTAATTTTTAAAAGTCTGTGATAAACAGGACGTATATACGGCGCGGGACAAAGGCTTGAGCCTCTCCCTGAACTACGACTGACACTGCTGCTGCTGCTGCCACTGTTACCAATAAGGAGAAAAACAACAGGGCCTATTAATGATAATAATATGGAATTTAAAGAAAAAGAAACAAAATGGAAAGGTATTCCTTAAGTCTTTGCGGTCTTCACGTTTTGTGAAATATGATGTCACTGACAATGAAAACAAGGTCAACAAGGACAAGCGCAATAAATGATTACCATAATCATAATTATAATAACAATCATAATGATAGTATTAACAATAACCAATCTCGCTATTATGTAATTTCAGGTAACAACTTGCGGATCTAGACTATCATTCTCTCTCTCTCTCTCTCTCTCTCTCTCTCTCTCTCTCTCTCTCTCTCTCTCTCTCTCTCTCGTGTTCGACATTGATGAAATTGTTCAAATATCTCCACACACACACACAGAACTACTGAGCGTATCTCCAGCATTCACCCAGCAAACAGAAAAATTATCACTGGCATCGTTATATCACACTGTTTGCAATACCCACGTCTTCAGTCACAGGATGGATGCATACACACACACACACACACACACACACACACACACGCACGCACACACGCACGCACGCACGCACGC
>NC_134876.1:102789167-102809167 GCF_041734735.1 Babylonia areolata | reverse complement strand
CTCCACTCCATTTCAGTTACTCCGCTCCATTTCACTCCACGTCACTCCACTCCAGTTTACTTCACACCACACCACTCCACTTTACTTCATTCAACTCCGCTCCTCTTTACTCCACTCCATTTTACTCAATTCCTGTCCATTCCACTCCTTAGCACTTCACTCCACATCACTCTAATCCTCTGCACTCCACACCACACCACTCTACACTACATCTCACCACACCACTCCACTCCACATCACTCTAGTCCACTCCACTCGACTCCACACCACTCTAATCCTCTCCACTCCACGCCACTCTAATCATCTCCACTCCACACCACATCACTCTACTCCTCTCCACTCCACACCACTCTAATCATCTCCTCTCCACATCACTCTACTCCTCTCCACTCCACTCTACACCACTCTAATCCTCTCCACCACTCTAATCATCTCCACTCCACATCACTCTACTCCTCTCGACTGCCAAGTAAATCTTACAATATGCTATATGATTTAGACTTAAGAGGCAAAACAAACTGGGTATCGAATGTACGAATGTGTTTACGTGAACTTGGTTTTGGGTATGCATGGGAATATCAAGGAGTAGGGGATGAAATTAGATTTGTGCAAATTCGATATTCAAAATTGACAGATTGTAGGTAGCAGGAGTGGGAAAACCATATTCAAACGAGTGAAAGATTTGAAATTTATCGAAATTTTACCTCTGATCATATAGTAAAGCGATACCTTTTGTTTGATTTTAACAGACACCTCAGATTTACATTGACCAGATTTAGATTTGGAATCTCTGAAGTAAACACACACAGATATCGTTACAAAGCAACATGTCATTCTGAACAATTGTGCCCATTGTGCAAAGAAACAAGAGAGGATGAAGTTCACTTTGTTTTAAAATGCCCTGTGTTGACTGACTTACGAATCACAATTTATTCCCCCCCAAATATTATATAATCCATGCTTGTTTCGGTTTTGTTTATTTAAGGTTAAGTGAAAAAAAAATTTTTTTTTTTTTTAAAAGATTTAATTTGGAACCCCTTTTTGGGATTTGGTTTGTTTTTTGGTTCTTTAACCAATTTCAAGGAAATGGGCTTTTATTACCCCTTATTTTAATGGGGATGGGTTTTGTTTAAAAAAAATTTTGGTTTTAAAAAAAAAACACCCCCCAAAAAAAAATAAAACTATCCAAAATAATTTTCCCTAACCTTACCTTTTAACCAACAAATTTTAAAAATTTTTTTTAAAAAAAAAACCCCCCCAATTAAATTTTAACTAAAAAACTTTACCCCTAAAAAATTTTACCCCCAAATAATTTTATAAAAAATTTTAAATTTTTTAAAAAATCAATTAATAAATAAATAAAATTTCCCCCCTCCCAAAAAATTTCCCCAAAAAACTTAAACCCTCCAAACCCCAAAAAATTAACCCCTTCCCAAATTTAAAAATTAAAATTTAAAAAAACCCTTTCCCCACCAAAATTTAAATCCAAAAACAAAAATCCCTAAAAAAAAAATAACTCCCAATAAACCAATAAAAAAAAATCTAAACTCCACTAAAACCATTAATTCTAAAAAATTTTTCCTTTAAATTTCCCCCCAATCAAAAAAAAAATTAAAAAACCCCCCCAAAACTTTATTAAAAAAACTAAAATTTTCTAACATTTTTTATAAAAAGTTTGATAAACACAATAATCCCCCAAATAAAAAATTTTTAAAAACTATCCCAAAAAAAAATTTCCCCCCCCCCTTTTTCCCCAACCCTTATTTAATAAACAAAAACATTATAACAAACCCCCTCTTTTAAAAAAAATCTAATCATAAACCCAACATCTAATTTACCATAAAAAAAAATTAAATTAAATCACACCCCCTAATTAAACCCCCCCCAAAACAATTAATTTTAAAACCCAACATAATCTCCATATAACCCCCAAATCCCCACCCAAAAAACAATTTTAAATTTCCCCACCAAAAAAACTTCCCCCCAACCCCCAAAAATTAATTCTAATAAATCTTTTTTAAAAAAAAAATTTAAACCCCAAAAACAAACTTAAAATAAACCCTTAAAAATTAAATTTAAAAAAAATCAAATTTTAAAAAACCATTTCTTTTTCCCCAAAAAACTTTGCCAACCCCCCCCTTTTTCCCCCAAAAAACCCCTTAATAAATAAAAAAATAAAAATAAAAATTTTTTTAAAAAATTTTTTTCCCCCCCAAAAAAATTTTAAAAACCCCCCCCAAATATTAAAAATTTAAACAAAAACTCCTTAAACCCCCAAAATAATTATTCCCCCCAAAATTTAAATAAAATTTTCCCCCCCCTTAACAATTATTTAAAAAAAAAAAAAATTTATTTAAAAAAAATATATTTCCCCCCCCAAAAAAAAAAAATTTTAAAAAATAAAAAAAATTTTAAACCCCAACAAAAATTTTATTCATCAACCCCCTAAACTAAAAACCAAATTTAAAATTTTAAAACCAATCAATTCCCGACCCCCCCCAAAAATTTCACCCCAAAATTTTTTTTTAAAATTATTAAAAAACCCAAAACTTCCCCCCTTAAAAAAATTTTAAAAAAATTAAAAAAAACAAAAAAACCCCAAAAAAAATTTTTTCCCCTCCCCCCAAAAAAAAACCCCCCATTAAAAATTTTTGTTCCAAAAAAAAATTAAATTTAACAACCCCCAATTTTTCCCCCCCTTAAAAAAAATTTAAAACCCCTTAAAAAAAAATCCCCAAAAAAAAAACCCCAACTAAAAATTTTCCTCCCTTTTTAATTTATAAAAAAATTAAAAAACTTTCTTTTTAAAAAAATTAAACTTTTTACCCAAAAAAAAAATTTTAAAAAATTTTGTCCCAAAAAAAAAAAAAATTTTTTTTAAAAAATTTTTAAAAAACAACTTTAAAAAATTTCATCAAATTTTTAAATTCCTTCACCCAAAATAAAACCAAACTCATTTAAAAAAAATTTTTTTCCTAAAAAAACCCAAAAAAAAAAAATTTAAAAAAAACATTTCAAAAAAATTTTTTCCCCCAATTTAAACAAAAACTAAAAACCTTTTTATAAAAATTTAATTTAAATAATACTCAATTCCCCCAAAAAAATTTATCTTTCCACTAAAAAACCCCAAAAACCCCCCACCCCCCCCTTTTTTTTTTTAAAATTTTTAAAAAACCATTTTTTCACTAAAAAAAATTAAACCCCTAAACCCTTTAAAAACACTTATCATTAACCCCAAAAATAATTTCCCCCTCATACCACCAAAAAATTTTTTTCCCCAATATTATCCTTTAAACCCCCACACACTCTAAAATTTTAAAAACTTTTAACCCCTTCCCCTAAAAAATAAAATTTTTTCCCTTAAAACCCCCTTTCCCCCTTTCCCCCCCCCTTAAAAATTTAAAAAATTAATCTTAAAATTATTAAAAATTTAAAACCCCCCAAAAACTCCACTAAAAAATCTACTTCCCTAAACTTTCTTCCAAACCCAAAAATTTTTAAAAAAACCCCTTAAAAATTAAAAATTTTAAAAAATTTTCCCCAAAACACCAATTTAAACTTTAAAACCCAAAAAAATCTTTCCCCAAAAAAAAACCCCAAAAAATAAACCCCCTAAAATTAAATTCATTTAAAAATATTTCCCCCCCAAACTCCCCAATCAATCCTAATTCCCCAAATTTTTTTAAAAAATTATAAATTAAAAATTAAAAAAACACCTCTAATTTCCCCCAAATCAATCTTTAAATAACAAACCCCCAAAAAAAACTTCCCCCTTCAAACCCCCCAAAAAAAAAATTATTAACCCCAAACCCAAACCCCCCCAAAATTTAATATCCACTCCCCAAATCTATTTAAAAAACAATTAATTTAAAAAAAAATTAAAATTAAAAAATTTAAAACATAAATTTCCTTAAAAAACCCCCAAAACCCTCCCCAAAAAACCCAAAAATTAAAAAACCCTTTTACCCTTTTTAACCAAAAATACCCAAAAAATCACCCCCAAAAAACCCCCTCCTTTTTAAAAAAAAAAAATTAATTTTAAAAAGACTCCAAAATTAAAAATTTTAAAACAAAATTTTACCCAAAAAAAATTTTTTTAAAACCCCCCAAAAAATCCCTTTTTTCCCCTTTTAAAAAAAAATTATTTTATAAAAAAAAAATTCTAATCAAAATATAAAACCCCAACCCTTTTCTAAAATAAATTAAACAAAAAACCCCCAAACCACCCTTAAATTTAAAAAAAAACTTAAAAATTTTAAAAACTTTATTAAAAAAATATTTCCCCCCTTTTTCCCCCAAAACAAAAAATCAAACCTTAAAAAAAATTCCCTTCCCCAAAAAAAATTTTAAAAACCCAAAAAATTTTAAAAACCCCTTTTAAAAAAATTAAAAAACCCCCCCCCCCTTAAAATAAATTTTAAAAAATTTTAACCCTTTCCTCCCTCAAAAATCAAAACTTCCAAAAAAACCAACAAAAAACTCCCCTTTATTCCCAATATCCAAAAAACCCCAAAAAAAATTTTTATAAAAACATAAACCCTCCCCCCAAACCCCCAATTTTTATAAAAAAATTTTTTTAAAAACCTTCCCTAAAAAAATTTTTTAAAAAAAAAAAAAAACTTTAAAATTTTATTTAAAACCTTTTTTAAAAAAAACCCCCCTTTTAAAACTAAAAAAATTAACCCTTTATTTAAAAAACTCATTTAAAAATTTAATTTTCCCCAAAAAAAAAAAAAATTAAACCCTTTTTAAAAAACTTTAAAATTAAAAACTTAAACCCCCCCAAAAAAAATTTTTCCCCCCTCTAACCCCTCCCCACTTTAAACCCCCCTTAATAAATTTATAAAAATTTTTTACCCCTCATAAAACCCCAAAAATCAATACCCATTAAAATCTAACCTTCCCCCCCAACCCCTTTTCCCCCAAAACTAAAATTTAAAAAAAAACCCCCAACTTCCCTAAAAAATTTTCCCCCCAAACCCCCAATTTCCCCCAAACCCCCTTAAAATATATACTTTCCCCTAAACCCCCCCCCCATTAATATTATCCCCAAAATCAAAAATAATTTAATCCCCATAAAATAATTATTCCATAATTTTTTCCTTAAAAACTCAATTTCCAATTACCCCAATTTCCCCCTACAACCTAAAATTTTTCCACCCTCTAATAAAACTCTTCCCCAATCAAACCCCAAATCAATCCCACTCCCCAATTAAAATTTACTAAAACCCCCCCCACCCCCCCTCAAAAATTTTCCCCCCCCAAAATTTTAAAACCTTAAATAATTAAAAAATTTTCCCCCCATTTAAATTATTAATTATTTTCCCCCCCCAATTAAACTTAAAAACCCCCCCTTTCCCTCCAAAAAATTAATTTCCCCCCTCCAAAACCCCCCCAATTCCCCAAAAAAAAAAATTTTTCTAATAAAAAACTTAAAAAACCCCACCCAACCCTTCCCCAAAAAATAAAATTTAAAAAATTTCCCCCTCCCTAAAAAATTTCCCCAAAAAACCACTAAAAACTCCCTAAACCCCTTTATTAAAACCAAATTCCCCCAACAAATAATTTACCCAAAAATTAATCCTTATAAAACCCCCTTTTCCACCCCAATCCCCCCACTATCCCCAAAAATTAAAAAACTTATCTTAAAACCCCCCCAATCATTTACTCCAAAACTAAATTTTCCCCCCCAAAAAAAACTCCTTTCCCTAACCCAAAAACTCATTTCAAATTAATCTTCCCCCCCAAAAACTTAAATTTTCCATCCACAATTTTTTAATCCCTTTTAAACTTCCCCACATACTTAATTCCCCCCCAACACCCTTAATTCCCCCCACCAGCCTCCCCCCAAAACATTTCTCCTCTCCCCTCACCCATCTATTATCTTTTCCCCACACCTCCCCTTTCCTCCACCCCAACACCTAAAAATTTTCCAACCCCCCCCCCCATCCCCCAAATCCACACCCCCCCCCACTTTTACACACTTAAACCTCTCCCCTCCACCCACTCATCCCCTCCCCTCCACCCACTAAAATTTTCCCCCAACCCCCCTAATATTCCCCTCCCCCCCTCTTCTTTCCCCCCCACCCTTTTTTCTCCCTCCACACCCTATTTTCCCCTCCCAACCCTTTTTTCCCCCCCCCTCTAATCACTCCCCCCAACCCCTTTTTTCCCCCACCCCCCTTAATCACTCCACTCCCCAAATTTTAATCCCCCACTCCCCAAAACCCCCTAAACTTCACTCCAACCCCTAACATCTCACTCCACAAAACCCCAAACCCCCATTACCAATCTTTAAAAAATAAACCCTTTTTTCCCCCCCAAATCTACCCTCTCCACACCCCCCCCTCATCCTCTCCCCCCCTTTAACTTCCATCCCACCACTCTATTCTTCCACTCCCCAAACCCCCCTTATCCCCCCACCCCCTTTTTTCTCCACTCCACACCATCTTTTCCCCCACTCACCCCCAAAATTACCCCCCTTTTCCACAAAACCCCCCCAAAAAACCCCCTACCCCACCCCTCACCACCCCTTTACACTCCCTAAAACCCCCAAACCCCCAACACCCATTTACCCCCCAAAATTTTTCTCCCTCCACAACTTAATCCCACCCCAAACCCCAACTCTTCCACACTCCCCCCCCCCCCTCACACCACTCTAATCCCTCCCTCCACACCCAAACCCCTCCCACTAAACCCCCCCCCAAAAAAATCTAATCTCTCCATCCACCCCTTAAACTCCTCCACTCCACTCAAAACCCCCAAAACCCCTCCTCTTTCCCCCCCACCCCTCATCCTTTACTCCCCCTTTCCCAATCCCCTCCCACCCCTTTTCTCTCACCCCACTTTCTTTTCCCCCACACCTCCCTCCCCTCCCCCCAAAACCCCCTTTCCACTCCACCCAAAAATTTCCCCTCCCCCCTTTTCTCCCTTTACATCCCTTTTTTTCCCCCCCCCAACTTTTCCCCCCCCACCCCTTAATCTCCCAAATTTTCCCCCTCCCCCAAAAAATTTCTAAACCCCCCCCCTTTTTCCAACCCCCCAAAATTTTTCTCAATCCACTAAAAAAATCCAAACCCCCCCCCACCCCTCACCCCCTTTCCCCACCATTTTTTCCCTCCCCCCCACCACCTCCCCCCATCCCACCACCACCTCCACTCCACACCCCTCTAAACTCTCCCCAAACTCTATTCTCCTCCACACCCTTAAATTCCCATCCCCCCCTTTTTTCCCTCCACCCCCCAATTTCCCTTCCCCACTCACCCCCCACCCCCACTTAATTTCACTCCACACCCCTAACCTCCCCCAATCCTTATTCCCCCCTCAAATCCCCCCCCCCCCTTAATCCCCCCAAAAACCCCCCCCCCCACTCCCCCCACCTAAAACCCCCTCCCCAAAAAACACCCCCAAAATTTTTCCCCCTTTAAAAATCTTTCCCTCCAAAATTAAAACTCCATCCCCCTCCCTCCCCAAATCAAACACTTTACAAACCCCCCCCTTTCCCCCTCCCTTTCCCCTCCCCACCACCAAACTCCCACTCCACACCACCCCTTTTTTCCTCCCCTCCCCCCTCTAAACCTCCACTCCCAAATCCCTTTCCCTCCACCCACCCCCCCAACCCCCCTTTTCCCCCAAATCCACCCTCCAACCCCCCCCCCACTCCCCCCCTTCCCCTCACTCAAACCCCCCCCCAAACTCCCATCCCACCACCTAAACATTCCTCCACAACCTTTCCCCCCACTCCACACCCCTCTAATCCTTCCCCCCACACCCCCCCCCCCCACACACACCCCCCACCCACCTCCCCACCCCACTTTAAACCCCCTCCCCCCACTTTAATTACCCCTAACAATCCCTTCCCCACCACCCCTTAAACCCTCCACCCACAACTCAATTCTCCCCCCTCCCAATCCCTTAAACTCCACACCCTAATTCTCCCCTCCAACACTTAATTCCCACCCCAAACCCCATTCCTCCACTCCCCAAAAACTTTTCCCCCCACCCACCACTCTCCTTTCCCCCCACCAATATTCCCTCCACCAAACCCTTTCCCCCCAAAACCCCCCATTCCCCCCCAAAACCCCCCTCCTAACCCCAAACCCCATCCAAAAAATTACCCCTCCACCCCCCCACTTAAAACTCTCAACCCCACCCCTCTAATCCTCTCCACTCCACCCACTCTAATCTCCCACTCACACACTCTATTTCCTACCCACCAAAAACTACCCCCTTTCACTCCCCTCCCAAATTTATTTATCCACCCCCTCCCCCCCCCCCAAAACCCCCACTCCACACAAAAATTCCCATCCCACCCCACTCCATCCAAAATCAATTTATCCACCCCACCCCACCCAAAAAAATCTTCCCCCCCTCAAATCTTTTCCTCCACCCACACCCCTAATCTCCCTCCCCCCCATTTCCCCTCCCCCCCAACCCCCCCCTCCACCCCTTAATCCTCCCCCCCCCACCCAATCCTCCCCCCCACCACTTATCCTCCACCCACCCCCAAACCTCCCCCTCCACACCATTAATCCCTTTTCCCCCCAACCCTCAACATCCCAAAAACCCACTAAATCACTATACACCCAAATTTTCTCCCCCCACTCCTCCACCCAAAACATCTCCTCCACTCCACCACCTTTAAACTTCCCCCACACTTTCCCCTCTCCCTCCAAAACTCTAACATCCCCCCCCTTAATCTCTCCACTCCACCACCATTTCCCCCAACCCATCCCCCTTAACCCCTCCCCCACTCCACTTACCTCCACTCCACACCACCAATCTCTCCCCTCCACACCCCTTACTTCCACCCACACCCCTCAATCCTCCCTCCCCACCCCTCTATCCTCCACCCAACCCCCCTAAATCCCCCCCCCCCACCTTAAACCTTTATCCATCCTCAATTCTCCCCCACCCAACCCTATCCCCACTCCACCACTCATCCCCCACTCAACCCCCTTTTTTACCCACACCACTAAAAACCCCCCCACTCCCACCCCCTCTTTCCACTCCAACCCCTTAAACCTTCCCCCCCAAACCCCTTAAACTCCATCCACACCCTTTAAATTTCCCCACCCCCCAATCCCTCCCCCCACCAATCCTCTCCCCCCCCCCCAAATCAAAAACCCCCCCCCACCCCCTTACCCCTTCTCCAATCCCACACCCCCTACCCCCTCCACTCCACCCCCAATTTCCCCCCCCCAAAATCCCCCCCCCCTTTACTCCCCTCCCCTTTTTTCCCTCCCCCACAACTCTTCCCCCAACCTTTACCCACCAACCTCTTAAAATCCACTCCACCCACCTAATCCTTCCCTCCCCCCTCAAATTTCCTTTCCCCCCCACTTAACCCCACCTCCACCCCTCAAAATTTTACCCCCTCCAACCCCCTTAAACCCCCTCCACTCCCCAAAACCCAAACCCCTCCACTCCCACCACTTAACCCACTCCCCCCTTTTTCTCCATCCACCCCCTAACCTTCCACCCACACCCCCAATCCCCATCCACCACCAACATCCCCCACCCCATCACCCCACTCCCCCACCCACTAACCCCTCCCCCCACCCCAAAAAACCCACTCCAACAACACCCCCATCCCCCAATCACCCCAAATCCCCCATCAAACCCAAACCCCCCCCCTCCCTCACCCCCACACCCCCCACCCACCCTAATCATCCCCCCCCCCCAAACCCCCCCCCACTCCACCCCTTTAAACCCCTCCCCCCACCCCCCTCCCCACTCCAACCCCTTTAAACCCCTCCACCACCCCCCCCTCCCCCCAAACCCCCTCCCCCACACCACCCCCCCCCACTTAAAACCCCCACCAACCCTCATCCCTCCCCTCCACCCCTCAACCCCCCACTCCACCCACACCATCCCTCCACCCCCCCACCCCTTCCCCCCCACTCCACCCCCCCTTCCCCCACCCCCCCTTTCCCCAAAACCCCTCCACCACCTTATTTATCCCCCCCACAAACCCTCTCCCCACCCACACCCAAAACCCCCTCACTCCCCCACACCCCCACTCAACCCCACCCCCATCATCCCTCCACCCTCCACCCTCAAAACCCCACCCCCCACCAAACCCCCCCCATCCTAAACCCCCCCTCCCACACCACTAAAACCCCCCCCCCACCCCCCCCCCCCCACTCCAAACCCTACCCCTCCACTCCCACCCCTCCCCAAATACCCATCCCCCCCACCAACCCCCACCCCCCCAAAACCCCCCCCACTCCCCCACTCAAACCCCTCCACTCCCCCCCCCACCCCAAACCCCCAACCTCCCCCACTCCCACCCCAACCCCCACCACCCCCCCCAACCCCCAATTTCCCACCCCCCCAAAAAAAAAAACCACAAAAACCCCTCCCTAAAATTTTTCCCCAAAAACACTCCCTCCCTTTTCCCTTATTTTAAAAATTTATAAAATTAAAAAAAAAAAAATCAAAACCCCCCTTAAAAAAGAACATTTAAAACCCCCATTAAAACTTTTCCAAAAAAAAACCCAAAAAAAACCCCAAAAATAAAAAACCCAAAAAAACAACCAAAAAATAACAAACAAAAAAACCCCCCCCCCCAAAAAAAAAAACCAATTAAAAAAAACAAACCCCCAAAAATTTTAAAAAAAACCCCCCCACCCCAAAAAAAAACAAAAAAATTTCTTAAAAAAAAAACCACCAAAAATACCCACCCATAAAACCCACCCCAAAAATTTTAAAAAAACAACCACCCCAAAAAAAAAACCCACCCCACCCACCCCCCCCCAAAAAAAATCCATTCCCCCCCAAACACCCCCCAAAAATTAGAATCAATCCACCCCTTTTAAAACCAAAACCCCTCCAAATCACTTACCCCAAACCCTCAAATCCCCCTTTCCCCCAACCACCCATAAACCCCCCCCCCAAAAACCCAAAAACTCCTCCCCCCCCACACCCCAAAAAACCACAACTCCATCACACCATTTCCCCCCAAAAAAATAAAACTTAAAAAATAAAAATCAAAACTAAATACTACCCAAAACACAAAACCTTTTAAAAAACCCTAACCCCGAAAATTTTTCCCCCCCCTTTTTTTTTTTTTTCCCCCCCCTTTGAAACCCCCCCCCCCCCCCAAATACCCACAAAAATCCCCCAAAACCCACCAATCAAACCCCAAAAACACAAATTTTAGCCCTAAAAACCCCAATTAAAAACCCCACCAAACTTTTAGACTTAAAATCACCCAACCCCATCCCCTTTTTTATTTTTTAGCCCAAATACCCCAACCCAATCACTCCCAACCATTTACAAACCATAACAAACTGCCCCCTTCAAAAACCCCCAAATTTTTCCCCCCTAGGGGGGGAAACAAAAGAAAAAAAAACCGGGGGCCTGAACCCCCCTGGCAGTTAAGAAAACAGAACAATGGGTTTTGTTTCCTAGGAGAAAATGTGCACTCATATCATCTTCAACAAATAACAACAACAACAACAATCCTGCTCCCCACCCCCACCCCAATACAAAAATGTAAGCATGTACTTCACATAATTCAATACATCAACAGCATATGAGTTGTACAAAGACATGTACAAACAATATAGTAATGGAGGAGAGAGACAGTGAAAATGAAGGAAGAAGAAAGAAAGAAAGAAAGGACCGGGTGAAGAAATAGAGACAGGTAAACCTGACAGATAGACACAGATAGACGGAGTCGGTGAGAAATATGAGTGCTATATAATTGTGTGTGTGTGTGTGTGTGTGTGTGTGTGTGTGTGTGTGTGTGTGTGTCAGCGCGTGCATGCGTGCGTACGTTCGCGTATGCATCATTTTTTTTTCCACAGGCAGAGATAGCGCTGTGACAGACTTACAGAAACAGACACAGGGTTACAGCAATATCAACAACCCTGAGGTAATGTATAGGTTTTACACAGGGAAAGGAGGTGGGGGGAGATATGGACCGAAAGAGGGCGGAGAGTAAGAAAGGCAGACAGACAGACAGACAGACTGACTGGTACAGAATATGGAGAGACAGTGGTAGTAACAAGTGCAGTGTCAACAGAACCATTTTTACTGTCAATTGATCAATACCAGTTTGTTTGTTTTTAAGCGTTACGGAATGATGTCTGGTAGCTATGAGTGTTCGAACCCCCAACACACGGGATCTTACGGCTCGACCACATCCAATAAGTGGAGTGATGGCTTTGAGGTAACGCGTCAGCTTAGGAAGCGAGAGAATCTGAGTGCGCTGGTTCGAATCACGGCTCAGCCGCCGATATTTTCTCCCCCTCCACTAGACCTTGAGTGGTGGTCTGGACGCTAGTCGTTCGGATGAGACGATAAACCGAGGTTCCGTGTGCAGCATGCACTTAGCGCACGTAAAAGAACCCACGGCAACAAAAGGGTTGTTCCTGGCAAAATTCTGTAGAAAAATCCGCTTCGATAGGAAAAACAAATAAAACTGCACGCAGGAAAAAATACAAAACAAGAGAGGCAAGGCCTTCAAGACACTTGTGATACACTTTTTAAAAAATCTAATCTTTAAAATGTGTTCTGTATTTGTTATTATAAAGCTTCGGGTTAAAAGAAAATGAAAAAATTTTTAAAAAATAAAGAGAGTCCTAACGGCAGATTCGAACCCCGCGTGTTCGGGTGAGAAGAAACTGTCTTACCCATTACACTATCGTGGCTCCTTAGCTGACGTTAAAAAAAATAATATTTAAACATGTTTTTTTAAAGGGCGATAAATCGATTGCGGTATTCACAGTGAGAACGCTGTTTAAATCATATTATTCTGGTGTATCTTGGGCATTCAAAAAATCTTTAAGGGCAAATAAAAATTCTTTTTAAGTCCGCGGTCGAGGAGACGTGGCTATCGCCGCAATCACACTGCAACATTTAGCCGTTTTCTCTGGATCCAGATAGATGTACAAGTTTAGTTACACCCCGTTGACACGGTCGATTCAATTTTTCTTTTCTGTTCATTCTAGTTTTATAGTTTTAAAGTTGATATGGAAATTGAGTATTTTGTTAACCTAATAACATGTAGAGCCAAGTGCAAGTATTTCTAAACGTTGTATGAAGTGAAAAGGACTTCATTTTGAGAAAAGTCAAGACTGGAAATTTTTACGTTTCATCAATTCAAGGGTATTAACTCTCATGGTTATTATTTTTAACTGTGAATTCCGACTGATTTCTGTGGATATTTTTATGGCAGTTTGGGGCATAATCCAGTAAGTGATGAGGCGTTCACAAATCTTTCTTTGAATAAATATTTAACGGTCTCCTTCTCCAACTTTCCATCACATGTTATCGTGTATTGTCCATTGAATATATGATTGAACGGGCAGGTCAACAACTTGAAACAAAATGGCGTCGTTCGCGTTCGCGAAGAATATGAGCACGTGATTTGAATATGTATAAATATGTGTACGCAATTGATTTTTGCCCATGACCTTCAGGGCTCAGCCAATAGATCTGTAAAGTCCACTCGTACTGATTTTAGTATTTTCCGAAAAAGATCCCTTGGGCAAATGAACATAGTGAAAGCCCTGTACACTGAGAGTAAAACACACAAGCTTTTTATGTATTGAGTATAATTTCAAAATGTAATGTTTAAGATGAGAAGCAAATCAATTACAGAGTAATTTCCCTTTTTTACTATCTGCACCAAAGACATGTAAAATAAATATAACTTCCATGCTTAGCAAAAGAAGTTCCTGTTTGAACAAAAAATGATAAAAATGACTGCTCTTGTTCTTGTGTCAGAATATCAGATCAAAGTGCCAAGTTTAGAGAAAAAAATATATAACAGTAAATGCAGTTTGCATATAATTTGGCTTCTTTATTTATTTTTTTGTGCCCATCCCAGAGGTGCAATATTGTTATAAACAAGATAACTGGAAAGAACTGAATTTTTCCTATTTTTATGCCTAATTTGGTGTCAACTGACAAAGTATTTGCAGAAAAAATGGCAATGTTAAAGTTTACCACACACACACACACACACACACACACACACACACACACACACACACACACACACACACAGAGAGAGAGAGAGAGAGAGAGACAACCGAACACCGGGTTAAAACATAGACTCACTTTGTTTACACAAGTGAGTCAAAAATGGATGGTGCTGTAGTGTAGCGACGTGCTCTCCCCGGGGACAGCAGCCCGAATTTCACACAGAGAAATCTGTTGTGATGGGTGTGTCCATCGAGATCGATGATGACCATCGTTGTCATCCAGCTGGGGGATGGGGGGAGGGTGGTGGTGGGGTGGGGGGAAGGATGCTGATGAATCTATCTGTGAATGCGCAGATGGCTGAATAGTCCAATCTGCGCACGAAATGTTCGCTGACAGTTGGGGCAGACAAAGACAGGCATACCATTGTCAGGAAGCTTGTTTGCCCGTGACTTTCTGGCCTGCCTCTTCCCAACAGCTGCAGCAGTCCTGTTGGCCTCGCACAACTTGGCGCCTTTGTGCACAGCAGCGCGCCATTTGTCACGGTCCACTGCAGATTCATCCCAGGAGTCAGGGTTGATATCAAACGCTTTCAGAGAGACTTTCAGAATATCTCTGAAGCGCTTCTTCTGACCTCCGTGTGATCTCTTCCCTTGTTGCAGCTCGCCATAGAAGAGCCTTTTGGGCAGCCAATGGTCTGGCATGTGCGCCACGTGTCCAGCCCAGCGAAGCTGGGACTGCATCAGGATGGTAAAGATGCTGGGAAGGGTGGCTTTTGCGAGCACCTCTGTGTCTGGGGTCTTGTCTTGCCACTTGATGTTCAGTAGCTTCCTGAGGCATGTTGTGTGGAAGTGGTTCAGCTTCTTGGCATGTCGTTGGTACACTGTCCAAGTTTCGCAGGCGTACAGTAGTGTGGGTAGAACTACTGCTCTGTGGACATTTAGCTTGGTCTCAAGACTAATGCCTCTTCTGTTCCAGACATTTGCATTGAGTCTACCAAAAGTTGCGCTTGCTCTTGCAAACCTGACGTTCACTTCATCGTCGATGGTCGCATTTCGTGACAGTGTGCTGCCAAGGTATGTGAACCGCTCCACCGCACTGAGTCTCTGACCGTTGACTGTGATGTTGGGCTCAACGTAGGGTTTCCCTGGGGCTGGCTGATGGAGAACTTCAGTTTTCCTCGTGCTGATGGTAAGGCCGAAGTTCCTGCTGGAAGTGGCAAACTTGTCAACGCTGAGTTGCATGTCAGCTTCAGATCCAGCGTTGAGGGCACAATCATCAGCAAACAAAAAGTCTCTGATGATGTCTGTCATGACCTTCGTTTTTGCTTGAAGCCTTCTGAGGTTAAACAACTTGCCATCTGTTCGGTACTTTAGGCCGATTCCAACATCGCCATCTCTGAAGGCATCAGTAAGTATTGCAGAGAACATGAGGCTGAACAGCGTTGGAGCCAGGACGCAGCCTTGCTTGACACCATTTGTGACAGCAAAAGGAGCAGATGTTTCACCTTTGTCCTGGATTCAAGCCTGCATGCCTTCATGGAATTGATTGACCAAGGAAATAAATTTCCGAGGGCATCCGTACTTGGCCATGATCTTCCACAGTCCCTCTCTACTCACGGTGTCGAAGGCCTTAGTGAGGTCGACATAGGTGGAGAACAGATCAGCATTTTGCTCCTGACATTTCTCTTGCAGCTGCCTTGCAGCAAACACCATGTCGGTGGTTCCACGCTCTTTCCGGAATCCACATTGGCTCTCAGGCAAATGACCCTGGTCAAGGTGTGCTGTGAGGCGGTTCAGTAGGATCCTGGCAAGTATCTTGCCTGCGATGGAGAGCAAGGAAATGCCCCGATGGTTATCACAGGCTTGCCAGTTCCCCTTTCGCTTGTACAAGTGAATGATAGATGCATCTTTGAAATCCTGGGGGATCGTCTCTTCTTTCCACATGAGTGAGTACAGCTGATGGAGCTTCTCAGTCAGCACAGTGCCTCCATCCTTGTAGACCTCTGCTGGTATGGAGTCTGAGCCAGGTGCTTTGCCACTGGATAGCAGACGAATTGCTTTCTGGGTCTCAAGAGGTGTTGGCGGATCGTCCAGTGCTTCGTTGATGGGGACTTGTGGGAGACGGTCTATGGCTTCATCATTTATGGAGGAAGGGCGATTTAAGACACTGTTGAAGTGCTCAGCCCAGCGTTCGAGAATTTTCTCCTTCTCGGTGATCAAGGTATTCCCATCTGCACTGAGGAGGGGGGATGATCCTGAGGATGTGGGGCCGTAGACTTCTTGTAAGGCATCATAGAACCTCTTCATATCGTGCCTGTCAGCATATCCCTGGATCTCATCAGCTTTGTCACTCAGCCACTTATCCTGCATCTGGCGTAACTTTTGCTGAACAGTCCTGCGGATGGCATCGTACACATCCTTTTTTGATGTGGACTTTGGGTTGCTCAGGTAGGCTTGATGCAGACGGCGTTTCTCATCCAGAAGCTGCTTGATTTCATCACAGTTTTCATCAAACCAGTCTTTGTGCTTTCTGGACATGGGTCCCAGGGTCTCTGAAGCTGTACTATAGATCAGCTCACGCAGGGTCCTCCAGTCAGACTCCACATTCTGGTTGTCCAGAGAGGCGGATTCCAGACGATCTTCCAGCAGCTCCACAAAGGACTGTTTGATGGTGATGTTTTTCAGCTTAGCGATGTTGAGCCGTTTTGGAGCCTTCTGGCCTTGGGGCGTCTCTTGGGCTGGATTCGAATATTCAGCTTCGAGACTACAAGGCGATGGTCTGTCCAACACTCGGCGCCGCACATGGTCTTTGTTACACGTACATCTTGCCTATCCCTTTTCCTGACGATGACATAATCGATGAGATGCCAATGCTTTGAGCGAGGGTGCATCCATGACGTCCTGTTACGGGTAGGGAGGCAGAAAACTGTGTTGGTTATCAGCAGTTCGTGCTCTGCACAGGTCTGAAGCAAAAGCAATCCATTTGGGTTGCAGTGGCCCACACCGTGCTTTCCAATCACTCCATCCCAGGAGATGTAGTCAGAGCCAACTCTAGCATTGAAGTCCCCAAGAATGATGAGCTTGTCTGCTTTAGGGATAGCAGCAATGACAGAGTGAAGGTCCTCGTAGAACTTCGCCTTCACTTCATCCGGGTTGGTCATGGTTGGGGCATAGGCACTGACAATGGTGAGGTGCTTCTGGCCAGATGCCAGTGGGAGTTTCATGGTCATAAGCCTATCGTTGACTCCCTTTGGGATTCCAGCTAGCTTGCTGACAAGTGCAAAACCAACGCCAGCCTCACGTCGCTCTTCGCTTCCTCGTCCACTCCAGAAGAAGGTGTAACCAGATCCCCGTTCACAGAGCTCGCCTTCACCTGCAAGCCGAGTCTCACTCAAGGCTGCGATGTCAATGTTGTATCTGGCGAGTTCGGATGCAACTAGTGCCGTTCTCCTTTGGGGTCTGTCCGCGTTATCTCTGTCCAGGAGAGTCCTTATGTTCCAAGCACCAATGGTGAGAGGAACGATCCTTGTTTTTTTCTTTTCTTTCTTGTTGTTTCGACTGCTGATGTAGGGTCCCCGCCAGCCGCGGTATGCTGGCCAGGGTGATATGGAGCAGGCAATTTTTAGGGCATCTTTTCTAGCCCCTTCTTCATGCCAGGGAGGTGATCAGTGCATTCCTAAAGAGGGCTGCTCAGACGCTCAGACGGCTGCCGAGCTCCATCGCTGTTCCTGTCGACGAAGAACGACCCTATGGCCTGAGCCGCCTGCGTGCAGGTCTGCGACTGCGACTGCCAGTGTACCCACACCTGTCGTTTCGTCGCTCGCCTGTCGCCACAGGACTTGGGGGTGATGAAATGATGAAGGATGAAAGGTCATTTTGGATGACTGATGACTTGCGCGATGAGTTTGTTTAAAGTGAAGAGGAGTTGCGCAAACGTCAACCCCACTCTCTCGTCCGGGTCCACCAATTTCCAGTGGCAAGACTAAGTCGAGACGACTGGAGGATGAGCACGGATGCAGTGGATGACCAAGATATCCTTTCGGTGTCGCATCTTGCTCTTTGCACTCCACAGTGCGTTGCTGTAACCGCCTTCCTCTCCGTTGAACCGATAGGTTTCTTCCGCAGATTCTGCCGGATCCAGACTTCGCATGCATGGGTAGACACACCCTGGGGGCCAACTGCGTGTGGCATGCACACAGCACAGTGGAGCTAGATGGCCGTCAGTGGCTCTCCTGAGCCAACGCCCTTTTATGGATCTCCATAAGGGTGTCTAGCCACCCGCCTCACCAGTCCCGGAAGGGAGCGGTGGGAGTGCCGGTTTAGTCGCCGGCAACCCGACCCTGAACAGGTTGTACTGGATTACAGGTTACCAGTAGCAGATCTAATGACCTGACCTGACAGTAGGCTAAAAACTGAATGCCTACGCTACCTGGGAATACACTTCGACAGGATGCTGACCTCCAGAAAACATACGGAAAATACTGTTCTCAAATGCGAAAAGGGCCTTTCAGTCTTAAAAGCAATGGCAACCAAAGGTATTGAACAACGCCACCTCTTCCTGCTATACCAATCACTCGTCCTCGGTGTGATCGACTACGGACTTGGGCTAAGAACACCATCTCAAAGCAACCTCCTAAAATTAGAAAGAGTTCAAAATGAAGCTATGAGGATGATCCTTGGAACAACAAAAGACACGCCCACGGAAACCATGCGATACCTGCTTGACCTTCCTTCAGTACAGGCCAGAAACAAGTAAGAACAGGTTAAAACCTACTCCAAAGTATTAGAAAACCCTCGAAACCCACTGCATGACGCAGTCAAAGAACCAAAAGGCAGCCGTCTAGGACGAGGAAGATCATGGATGGGGCAAGCAGAAGACACAATCCAGCTAGTATGCCGACTACAAGACCTGAAAGAAACAAAAGAATGGGAGAAAAACCCCGAAAACCTCAACCATCTATTCAACACAGCCATTTCACCCACTCTAGGAAGACATTGTCGGGAATGGCCAGAGGGCAAAACTGATGCGGAAGTGAAGCTACTCATAGAAGAAAACAGTAAAGAAGAGGACATCATCATATACACAGATGGCTCAATCACCAAAGACCAGTCCGGTTGGGGATTCACTGCGAAACAAAATGGAAAGAGAATGTTGCCTACAAAGTCACAACCTCCAGCCTAACAATGGAAGTTGAAGCTGTGACACATGCCCTCCAGTGGCTATCGTCCATCAATACGCCCGGAAACCAACATGCCATGATTCTAACCGACTCAATGAACCTCATACAGAAAATTGAAAACGGAATGGGAAGCCCATAGTGGCATAAGGCAATGCGCAACTTTCAGATTAAAAAACTCACATGGTCATACTGCCCGGGACATGCAGGTGTTAAGGGAAATGAGCGAGCTGAGAGACTTGCTGGTAACGCAACACCAACGAGCGGCCTACATCTAGGAAAATCGGAAATCCTCAGAAAAGTCAAAGAATATCAAAAAGAACAGGCACAAGGCCATCACACCATCGATCGCCTCAAAGAAATAAAAGCAGAGAGAGGGAGCGGCCGTAAGTCTAACATGAAAGGTAGAGCACGATGCTTTGCAAATCAAACAAATATCGGCATCATTTCCAAACCAACATTGCGCAAATTTCTTCAAAACGGAACAGAGTCTCTGTGGGCTTTTCCAAATACAATAGACTGAGCAGCACACTAGACGCCACGTTCTTGGCATCAGAGATCTTTTCCCATCCCTCTTGCGGCCAATCAGTGGCAGCCTCTGTGCGTGTGTGTATGTGTGTGTTTGTGTGTATGTGTGGGTCTGTGTGTCTGAGTGCATTTGTGCATGTGCAAGGGCGTAAGTGTACACAAGTGGCAGGAGAGTTCTGTGCACGTGCGTATGTTTGTGTGTGTGTGTGTGTGAGGGGGGGGGTGCCGGGGGAGGGGGGGGTAGAGGATGAGGTATGTGAGTGTATGCATGCCTATACTGTTGGAGCAACGGGATATTGGAACGTGCGGGTGTGTATATATATATATATCTTTGTATATATATGTGTGGGGTTGGGGG
>NC_134876.1:102776667-102784167 GCF_041734735.1 Babylonia areolata | reverse complement strand
AAACACACACCTTCCAGTGAATACACAAACACAGACCTTCCTGTGAATACAGAAACAAACACCTTCCAGTGAATACACAAACACAGACCTTCCAGTGAATACAGAAACACACACCTTCCTGTGAATACAGAACAGACCTTCCAGTGAATACAGAAACACACACCTTCCTGTGAATACAGAACAGACCTTCCAGTGAATACAGAAACACACACCTTCCAGTGAATACAGAAACACACACCTTCCTGTGAATACAGAACAGACCTTCCAGTGAATACAGAAATACACACCTTCCAGTGAATACACAAACACACACCTTCCTGTGAATACAGAAACACACACCTTCCAGTGAATACAGAAACACACACCTTCCAGTGAATACAGAACAGACCTTCCAGTGAATACAGAAACACACACCTTCCTGTGAATACAGAACAGACCTTCCAGTGAATACAGAAACACACACCTTCCAGTGAATACAGAAACACACACCTTCCAGTGAATACACAAACACAGACCTTCCTGTGAATACAGAAACAAACACCTTCCAGTGAATACAGAAACACACACCTTCCTGTGAATACAGAACAGACCTTCCAGTGAATACAGAAACACACACCTTCCAGTGAATACAGAAACACACACCTTCCTGTGAATACAGAACAGACCTTCCAGTGAATACAGAAATACACACCTTCCAGTGAATACACAAACACACACCTTCCTGTGAATACAGAAACACACACCTTCCAGTGAATACAGAAACACACACCTTCCAGTGAATACACAAACACAGACCTTCCTGTGAATACAGAAACACACACCTTCCAGTGAATACACAAACACAGACCTTCCTGTGAATACAGAAACAAACACCTTCCAGTGAATACACAAACACAGACCTTCCAGTGAATACAGAAACACACACCTTCCTGTGAATACAGAACAGACCTTCCAGTGAATACAGAAACACACACCTTCCTGTGAATACAGAACAGACCTTCCAGTGAATACAGAAACACACACCTTCCAGTGAATACAGAAACACACACCTTCCTGTGAATACAGAACAGACCTTCCAGTGAATACAGAAATACACACCTTCCAGTGAATACACAAACACACACCTTCCTGTGAATACAGAAACACACACCTTCCAGTGAATACAGAAACACACACCTTCCAGTGAATACAGAACAGACCTTCCAGTGAATACAGAAACACACACCTTCCTGTGAATACAGAAACACACACCTTCCAGTGAATACACAAACACACACCTTCCTGTGAATACAGAACAGACCTTCCAGTGAATACAGAAACACACACCTTCCAGTGAATACAGAAACACACACCTTCCAGTGAATACACAAACACAGACCTTCCTGTGAATACAGAAACAAACACCTTCCAGTGAATACAGAAACACACACCTTCCTGTGAATACAGAACAGACCTTCCAGTGAATACAGAAACACACACCTTCCAGTGAATACAGAAACACACACCTTCCTGTGAATACAGAACAGACCTTCCAGTGAATACAGAAATACACACCTTCCAGTGAATACACAAACACACACCTTCCTGTGAATACAGAAACACACACCTTCCAGTGAATACAGAAACACACACCTTCCAGTGAATACAGAACAGACCTTCCAGTGAATACAGAAACACACACCTTCCTGTGAATACAGAAACACACACCTTCCAGTGAATACACAAACACACACCTTCCTGTGAATACAGAACAGACCATCCAGTGAATACAGAAACACACACCTTCCAGTGAATACAGAAACACACACCTTCCAGTGAATACACAAACACAGACCTTCCTGTGAATACAGAAACAAACACCTTCCAGTGAATACACAAACACAGACCTTCCAGTGAATACAGAAACACACACCTTCCTGTGAATACAGAACAGACCTTCCAGTGAATTCAGAAACACACACCTTCCTGTGAATACAGAACAGACCTTCCAGTGAATACAGAAACACACACCTTCCAGTGAATACAGAAACACACACCTTCCTGTGAATACAGAACAGACCTTCCAGTGAATACAGAAATACACACCTTCCAGTGAATACACAAACACACACCTTCCAGTGAATACAGAAACACAGACCTTCCAGTGAATACACAAACACACACCTTCCTGTGAATACACAAACACAGACCTTCCTGTGAATACACAAACACACACCTTCCTGTGAATACACAAACACAGACCTTCCTGTGAATACAGAAACACACACCTTCCAGTGAATACACAAACACAGACCTTCCTGTGAATACAGAAACACACACCTTCCAGTGAATACACAAACACAGACCTTCCTGTGAATACAGAAACAAACACCTTCCAGTGAATACACAAACACAGACCTTCCAGTGAATACAGAAACACACACCTTCCTGTGAATACAGAACAGACCTTCCAGTGAATACAGAAACACACACCTTCCTGTGAATACAGAACAGACCTTCCAGTGAATACAGAAACACACACCTTCCAGTGAATACAGAAACACACACCTTCCTGTGAATACAGAACAGACCTTCCAGTGAATACAGAAATACACACCTTCCAGTGAATACACAAACACACACCTTCCTGTGAATACAGAAACACACACCTTCCAGTGAATACAGAAACACACACCTTCCAGTGAATACAGAACAGACCTTCCAGTGAATACAGAAACACACACCTTCCTGTGAATACAGAACAGACCTTCCAGTGAATACAGAAACACACATCTTCCAGTGAATACAGAAACACACACCTTCCAGTGAATACACAAACACAGACCTTCCTGTGAATACAGAAACAAACACCTTCCAGTGAATACAGAAACACACACCTTCCTGTGAATACAGAACAGACCTTCCAGTGAATACAGAAACACACACCTTCCAGTGAATACAGAAACACACACCTTCCTGTGAATACAGAACAGACCTTCCAGTGAATACAGAAATACACACCTTCCAGTGAATACACAAACACACACCTTCCTGTGAATACAGAAACACACACCTTCCAGTGAATACAGAAACACACACCTTCCAGTGAATACACAAACACAGACCTTCCTGTGAATACAGAAACACACACCTTCCAGTGAATACACAAACACAGACCTTCCTGTGAATACAGAAACAAACACCTTCCAGTGAATACACAAACACAGACCTTCCAGTGAATACAGAAACACACACCTTCCTGTGAATACAGAACAGACCTTCCAGTGAATACAGAAACACACACCTTCCTGTGAATACAGAACAGACCTTCCAGTGAATACAGAAACACACACCTTCCAGTGAATACAGAAACACACACCTTCCTGTGAATACAGAACAGACCTTCCAGTGAATACAGAAATACACACCTTCCAGTGAATACACAAACACACACCTTCCTGTGAATACAGAAACACACACCTTCCAGTGAATACAGAAACACACACCTTCCAGTGAATACAGAACAGACCTTCCAGTGAATACAGAAACACACACCTTCCTGTGAATACAGAAACACACACCTTCCAGTGAATACACAAACACACACCTTCCTGTGAATACAGAACAGACCTTCCAGTGAATACAGAAACACACACCTTCCAGTGAATACAGAAACACACACCTTCCAGTGAATACACAAACACAGACCTTCCTGTGAATACAGAAACAAACACCTTCCAGTGAATACAGAAACACACACCTTCCTGTGAATACAGAACAGACCTTCCAGTGAATACAGAAACACACACCTTCCAGTGAATACAGAAACACACACCTTCCTGTGAATACAGAACAGACCTTCCAGTGAATACAGAAATACACACCTTCCAGTGAATACACAAACACACACCTTCCTGTGAATACAGAAACACACACCTTCCAGTGAATACAGAAACACACACCTTCCAGTGAATACAGAACAGACCTTCCAGTGAATACAGAAACACACACCTTCCTGTGAATACAGAAACACACACCTTCCAGTGAATACACAAACACACACCTTCCTGTGAATACAGAACAGACCATCCAGTGAATACAGAAACACACACCTTCCAGTGAATACAGAAACACACACCTTCCAGTGAATACACAAACACAGACCTTCCTGTGAATACAGAAACAAACACCTTCCAGTGAATACACAAACACAGACCTTCCAGTGAATACAGAAACACACACCTTCCTGTGAATACAGAACAGACCTTCCAGTGAATTCAGAAACACACACCTTCCTGTGAATACAGAACAGACCTTCCAGTGAATACAGAAACACACACCTTCCAGTGAATACAGAAACACACACCTTCCTGTGAATACAGAACAGACCTTCCAGTGAATACAGAAATACACACCTTCCAGTGAATACACAAACACACACCTTCCTGTGAATACAGAAACACACACCTTCCAGTGAATACAGAAACACACACACCTTCCAGTGAATACAGAACAGACCTTCCAGTGAATACACAAACACACACCTTCCAGTGAATACAGAAACACACACCTTCCTGTGAATACAGAACAGACCTTCCAGTGAATACAGAAATACACACCTTCCAGTGAATACACAAACACACACCTTCCTGTGAATACAGAAACACACACCTTCCAGTGAATACAGAAACACACACCTTCCAGTGAATACAGAACAGACCTTCCAGTGAATACAGAAACACACACCTTCCTGTGAATACAGAAACACACACCTTCCAGTGAATACACAAACACACACCTTCCTGTGAATACAGAACAGACCTTCCAGTGAATACAGAAACACACACCTTCCAGTGAATACAGAAACACACCTTCCAGTGAATACACAAACACAGACCTTCCAGTGAATACAGAAACACACACCTTCCAGTGAATACACAAACACAGACCTTCCTGTGAATACAGAAATACACACCTTCCTGTGAATACAGAAACACACACCTTACTGTGAATCCAGAACAGACCTTCCTGTGAATACACAAACACACACCTTCCTGTGAATACACAAACAGAGACCTTCCAGTGAATACAGAAACACACACCTTCCAGTGAATACACAAACACAGACCTTCCTGTGAATACACAAACACACACCTTCCAGTGAATACACAAACACAGACCTTCCTGTGAATACACAAACAAACACCTTCCAGTGAATACACAAACACAGACCTTCCTGTGAATACAGAAACACACACCTTCCAGTGAATACAGAAACACACACCTTCCAGTGAATACAGAACAGACATTCCAGTGAATACAGAAACACACACCTTCCAGTGAATACAGAAACACACACCTTCCAGTGAATACACAAACACACACCTTCCTGTGAATACACAAACACACACCTTCCAGAAACACACAACTTCCAGTGAATACACAAACACACACCTTCCAGTGAATACACAAACACACACCTTCCAGAAACATAACACACAACTTCCAGTGAATACAGAAACACACACCTTCCTGTGAATACAGAAACACACACCTTCCTGTGAATACAGAAACAAACACCTTCCAGTGAATACACAAACACACACCTTCCTGTGAATACACAAACACACACCTTCCAGTGAATACAGAAACACACACCTTCCTGTGAATACAGAACAGACCTTCCAGTGAATACAGAACAGACCTTCCAGTGAATACAGAACAGACCTTCCTGTGAATACAGAAACACACACCTTCCAGTGAATACAGAAACACACACCTTCCAGTGAATACACAAACACACACCTTCCAGTGAATACTGAAACACAGACCTTCCTGTGAATACAGAAACACACACCTTCCTGTGAATACACAAACACACACCTTCCAGTGAATACACAAACACACACCTTCCTGTGAATACACAAACACACACCTTCCTGTGAATACAGAAACACACACCTTCCAGTGAATACAGAAACACACACCTTCCTGTGAATACAGAAACACACACCTTACTGTGAATCCAGAACAGACCTTCCTGTGAATACACAAACACACACCTTCCTGTGAATACAGAACAGACCTTCCTGTGAATACAGAAACACACACTTTCCAGTGAATACAGAAACACACACCTTCCAGTGAATACACAAACACACACCTTCCAGTGAATACAGAAACAAACACCTTCCTGTGAATACAGAACAGACCTTCCAGTGAATACAGAAACACACACCTTCCTGTGAATACAGAAACACAGACCTTCCAGTGAATACAGAAACACACACCTTCCTGTGAATACACAAACACACACCTTCCTGTGAATACAGAACCACACACCTTCCTGTGAATACAGAACAGACCTTCCAATGAATACAGAAACACACACCTTCCAGTGAATACACAAACACACACCTTCCTGTGAATACACAAACACACACCTTCCAGTGAATACAGAAACACACACCTTCCAGTGAATACAGAACAGACCTTCCTGTGAATAAACAAACACAGACCTTCCAGTGAATACACAAACACACACCTTCCTGTGAATACAGAAACACAGACCTTCCAGTGAATACAGAAACACACACCTTCCAATGAATACACAAACACACACCTTCCTGTGAATACAGAAACACACACCTTCCAGTGAATACAGAACAGACCTTCCTGTGAATACAGAAACACACACCTTCCAATGAATACAGAAATACACACCTTCCAGTGAATACAGAACAGACCTTCCTGTGAATACAGAAACACACACCTTCCAGTGAATACAGAACAGACCTTCCTGTGAATACAGAAACACACACTTTCCAGTGAATACAGAAACACACACCTTCCAGTGAATACACAAACACACACCTTCCAGTGAATACAGAAACAAACACCTTCCTGTGAATACAGAACAGACCTTCCAGTGAATACAGAAACACACACCTTCCTGTGAATACAGAAACACAGACCTTCCAGTGAATACAGAAACACACACCTTCCTGTGAATACACAAACACACACCTTCCTGTGAATACAGAACAGACCTTCCAATGAATACAGAAACACACACCTTCCAGTGAATACAGAAACACACACCTTCCAGTGAATACAGAAACACACACCTTCCTGTGAATACAGAAACACACACCTTCCAGTGAATACAGAAACAAACACCTTCCTGTGAATACAGAACAGACCTTCCAGTGAATACAGAAACACACACCTTCCTGTGAATACAGAAACACAGACCTTCCAGTGAATACAGAAACACACACCTTCCTGTGAATACACAAACACACACCTTCCTGTGAATACAGAAACACACACCTTCCTGTGAATACAGAACAGACCTTCCAATGAATACAGAAACACACACCTTCCAGTGAATACAGAAACACACACCTTCCAGTGAATACAGAAACACACACCTTCCTGTGAATACAGAAACACACACCTTCCAGTGAATACAGAAACACACACCTTCCAGTGAATACAGAACAGACCTTCCTGTGAATA
>NC_134876.1:102756667-102759167 GCF_041734735.1 Babylonia areolata | reverse complement strand
TACGAATTTTCAGTGGATATCTACCCGTTTCCCCATATGCTACTTGATTAGATGAATGAAGTGGTATATTCAAAAAACGTTTTATTGCATATGTATGAATGATTTCCATTTGTTTATTATCGTAGATACCCCAAATTTCTGTGCATATGTGAGCATCGGCTCTATCTGTGTGTTAAAGAGTTTCCAGTAAAGTGAAGGGTCAATAGACTTTAATTTTTGCATAGCTCTAATAATTTCAACAACCCCCTTTTTCCCCTTCCCGCACATTTCGGTCCATGCTGTTCAAACTTAACTTTGTTGTGAAAATCAATCCTAGATATTTGTAGGTATTAGTCACTTTTACTTCCGTATTTCCATATCGCCATTTTTCATGAACCGAAAGATGTCCACCTTTTTGAAATACAATTATATTTCTTTTGTCCAAGTTAACAGTTAGACACAACCTGTCTGCTTCTTGTTTTAGAATGTTTAATTGATTTTGCAGTCCCACAACTGTATCAGATAGAAGTATTATATCATCAGCAAAAAGCAATAAAAATAATTCAACAGCTCCTGAAATCATTTGTACTCCATGCTTTCCCTTTCTAGACAATTCAACAGCTAATTCATTAATAAAAAATGAGAATAATTGTGGGCTAAGCAAACAACCCTGTTTAACGCCTCTTGGACAAGTGAAAAAAACAGTATAGAAATTTTTATCCCTTACACAGGCCAAAACTGTATCATATATTCCTCGAACCGCTCTATATAACTTTCCATTAACACCACTATTTCTCAAGACATTCCACAACATATTTCTATTTACCGAATCGAACGCTTTCTGGAAATCTACAAAAGCAACATAAAGTTTAGAGTTTCTACTTAGGTATTTTTGTACTATGGCATAAAGAGTAAAAATATGGTCAACCGTACTATAGCCAGTCCTAAATCCAGCTTGCTCCTCAACAATTTTTGTCTCCCTTTGTGCCCACTTTGTAAGCCTTTTATTTAAAATATGGGTATAAACTTTTCCTATTACACTTGTCAAAGCTATCCCTCTATAATTATCGGGATTGTTATTATCTCCCTTCTTGTATATTGGCACAATGATAGATTTAGACCAGGCTGTTGGAAATTTCCCTGTATCAAAAAGTAAATTGAAAAGATCTTGTAAAAAGTCGATAACTACCGCGTTCGCCTGTTTTAACATTTCGCTAACAATGATGTCAATGCCTGCACTTTTACCATTTTTTAGATGTTTTATTCCTTCGCTGATTTCAGATTTTGTTATAGGATCGTTAAATACAGGTTCATGTATATCATCCTCTTCCTCCATTATCACGTTTTCCTGTTGTTCTGAATCCACTACCTCATTAAACACGCTAAAGAAGTGATCATACCACTGCTGTAAACTAATGTTGTTATATACTGTTGCTTTTCTGCTTACTGATCTAATTGTTGTCCAAAATAATTTAGGATCATTAATAGATTCTTTCAACTTGCTTAACCTAATTTCATCATATCTCTCTTTCTTATCCTTTTTTAGCTTATTGTACGACTTTCTCTCTTTGGTATACAACTCTTTGCGTTCTTCTAAACCCGTTTTCGCCCTTCTTGAATTCCTCAAAAGACCTTTTACAGTTTTTTTCTTCTGCACACATTCTTCATCAAACCAATCGTTCGTCAATCTTTTCTTTTTCCCAGTCATCCTAACCATACATGCTGCCGCTCCGTACAATGCATTAACAAAAATACCAACACGTTCATCGATATCATCCATCATAACTCCTTTCGCTTTCTCTAAACACTCTTTAAATTCACACGAATTAATCTCATCCTTGAAAATTTGCGCACTTTCCTCAGACCATACAATTTTTTCTCTCACGCCTTCAGTCGTAACTTCATTCTCTCCCCTTTCACTCCTCTCACTCATCCAAGTCAACTCAACGGGAAAGTGCCATGAATGTAGCCTATCTGCAACACATAAGTCACATCTGTTAAACAATTCTTCTGAAACAATGAAATAATCAATCACACTACACCCGTGTGACGACACATAAGTAAATTCACCATCATCATCTCCTTTACAATTACCATTAACAATGACTAAATCAAACATAAAGATCGTCTTATCAACATATACAAAACAGAGAGAGAGGTGGGGGAGAAAGAAAGAGAGAGAGGTGGGGGAGGAGAAAGAAAGAGAGAGAGGTGGGGGAGAAAGAAAGAGAGAGAGGTGGGGGAGAAAGAAAGAGAGAGGGGTGGGGGAGGTGGGGGAGAAAGAAAGAGAGAGAGGTGGGGGAGAAAGAAAGAGAGAGAGGTGGGGGAGGTGGGGGAGGAGAAAGAGAGAGAGGTGGGGGAGAAAAAGAAAGAGAGAGGGGTGAGGGAGAGAAAGGAAGAGAGAGAGGTGGGGGAGGTGGGGGAGAAAGAAAGAGAGAGAGGTGGGGGAGAAAGAAAGAGAGAGGTGGGGGAGGTGGGAGATAAAGAAAGAGAGAGAGGTGGGGGAGAAAAAGAAAGAGAG
>NC_134876.1:102744167-102746667 GCF_041734735.1 Babylonia areolata | reverse complement strand
CTGTCACGGTGTGTGTGTGTCTCTCTGTCACGGTGTGTGTGTGTCTCTCTGTCACGGTGTGTGTATGTGTCTCTCTGTCTGTCTGTCACTGTGTGTGTGTGTCTGTCTGTCTGTCTGTCTGTCACGGTGTGTGTGTGTCTCTCTCTGTCACGGTGTGTGTGTGTCTGTCTGTCTGTCACGGTGTGTGTGTGTCTGTCTGTCTCTCTGTCACGGTGTGTGTGTGTCTCTCTGTCACGGTGTGTGTGTGTGTCTCTCTGTCTGTCTGTCACTGTGTGTGTGTGTGTGTGTGTCTGTCTGTTTGTCACGGTGTGTGTGTGTCTCTCTCTGTCACGGTGTGTGTGTGTCTGTCACGGTGTGTGTGTGTCTGTCTGTCTGTCACGGTGTGTGTGTCTGTCTGTCACGGTGTGTGTGTCTGTCTGTCACGGTGTGTGTGTGTCTGTCTGTCACGGTCGAAATATTTTAATTGTCAGACCACAGATCCATAACAATGGAGTTCACAAGGACAAACAGAATTAATACAGGGAAATGAATATTAGGACAACCATTGAACTACATGGGCATTGATAACGATTCTAGAGCATTTGCTCGTAATGAAAACGCTTTGAATACAAACTTGCATATACTAACACTCAATCTCTCACTCGCACAAGATAACAACATGGACATCTTAGATGCACTTGGATGTTTGTGAAATTTAGCAGGAATAAACTGAGAACGCAGGGAACAGTACTTAGGGCAGACCAAAAGAAAATGCATTTCGGTTTCCGGAGTGTCATCACAAAAAGGACAATTCCTACTTATCTGTCTGTCACGGTGTGTGTGTGTGTGTGTGTGTCACGGTATGTGTGTGTGTCCACGGTGTGTGTGTGTTTGTCTGTCACGGTGTGTGTGTGTCTGTCTGTCACGGTGTGTGTCTGTCTGTCTGTCACGGTGTGTGTGTGTGTGTGTGTGTGTCAGTGTGTGTGTGTGTCTGTCTGTCTGTCACGGTGTGTGTGTGTCACGGTGTGTGTGTGTCACGGTGTGTGTGTGTCTGTCACGGTGTGTGTGTCACGGTGTGTGTGTGTGTGTGTCTGTCTGTCTGTCTGTCTGTCTGTCACGGTGTGTGTGTCACGGTGTGTGTGTGTCTGTCACGGTGTGTGTGTCACGGTGTGTGTGTGTGTGTGTGTGTCTGTCTGTCTGTCTGTCTGTCTGTCACGGTGTGTGTGTCACGGTGTGTGTGTGTCACGGTGTGTGTGTGTCTGTCACGGTGTGTGTGTCACGGTGTGTGTGTGTCTATGTCTGTGTCTGAGGGAATAGGGAGGTTGTCCCTCTCCAAATGTTTGTCTCAGTCAAGAAACACTGCTGTCACCGATTAAGTCGTACACACCGGATAAATGTTGCACTGTGTTTGAATTCCACTTGGTAAACGAATCATTTTTCTCCTTCGTTAAAGGAAATCTTTCTCCCGTTTTAATTTTTTTTTTAAACACATAATCAATTAATGCTGCAATTATTTTTTAGCTTCTTTAGAAATGGCCCGCTCTGACAGAGAGAATATAATCTGTTGAGCCTCTCTTTCCTTTTGACATTGAGACAACAGAGTAATCTCAGGGTTGTTGTTTTGTTTTTTTGTTTGTTTGTTTGTTTGATTTGTTTGGGTTTTTTCAGCAATGACTTGGTTAATTTCTGGAATCAAATCCGGCTATTGAATGATCAGATGAATCAATAACAGAAAATTTAGCATTCATCAGTTGTCTCTCAGTCGTTCAAATTGGAGAGAGATTATCAATCGATTGGTAACTGCGGCCAAGACATAAACCATTGACATTGAAACTGAAGGAAGGTGTTGCACAAATTTCCGGTTGTTTGTCCACGGGGTGTTGTCAGTTCAAGTTGTAAAATCCAGTGACACACAAATGAACAAAGCAGTCAATAATCATGATCAATTTATCATTATGATGATGGTAACAATAACGATCATAATGATAATATAAAGAAGAAGAAGAAGGAGGAGGAGGAGGATAGGTAAATAAATAGATAAATAAATAAATAAATAAATAAATACTTAATTGAATAAATAAGCAAACAAATTATCAATAGATTAATGAATAAACAAGTAAATGAACACTGCTTTATCAAAACAACAACAACACGAAATGAAACGGAATGTTGGTGTAATTAATGTTTCCAATGCAAAATCACCGATGCTGCTCTGGCATCTCAGCACTGCATCAAAACAAGCTGACTAAAGAACCGTGGCAGAAAACTGAGAAGAAAAGAGAACCAAAAAAGGGAAAAAAACACACACACACGAAAAACTATGAGGGTTGATGTAAACAGTAACAGTATTTATCGCCAGAAATAAGATCACACCAACTTTTCAAGAAGTTATCCCCCAAAAAAACTGCCTGAGAACAGAGGCCAACGTCACGGAAATACGGCAACGTTGAGCAATTGTCGACCTACATTCACACGCGCTTTGGTTTTTGGACTCCTAACACGTTGGCTACACACGTTTATA
>NC_134876.1:102739167-102741667 GCF_041734735.1 Babylonia areolata | reverse complement strand
TATCTATGGCCTCTCCAAGACCTTGACAGTGACACTGACAGTGGCATTGACAGTGACATTCTGTTCACTTATGTACGGACTCTCCAAGACCTTGACAGTGACATTGACATTGACAGTGACAGTGACAGTGGTATTGACAGTGACATTCTGTTAACTTATCTACGGACTCTCCAAGACCTTAACAGTGACATTGACAGTGACAGTGGCATTGACAGTGACATTCTGTTCACCTAACTACGGCCTCTCCAAGACCTTCCTGCAGGGGAAAAGGAGACTAGGCAGACAGCGAAGGAATCGAGGAGACAGCATCACTGAGTGGACAGAGAGGAGCTTTGCTGAAACTGAGGCCAGTGGCATTGACAGTGACAGAGACAATGACAGTGGTATTGTCAGTGACAGTGGCATTGTCAGTGACAGTGACAGTGACATCGACAGTGGCATCGACAGTGACAGTGGCATTGTCAGTGACAGTGACATTGACAGTGACAGTGGCATTGACAGTGACATCGACAGTGACAGTGACATCGACAGTGGCATCGACAGTGACAGTGGCATTGACAGTGACAGTGACATTCTGAGTGACAGTGACGTTGACAGTGGCAGTGACAGTGGCGTTGGCATTGGCATTGACAGTAACATTGGCAGTGACAGTGGCATTGACAGTGACAATGGCATTGACAGTGACAGTGGCAGTGACCGTGGCATTGACAGTGACAGTGACATTGAGGGTGACAGTGACAATGACAATGACAGTGGTATTGTCAGTGACAGTGGCATTGTCAGTAACAGTGACAGTGGCACTGACAGTGATAGTGGCAGTGGTATTGACAGTGACAATGACAGTGACATTGTCAGTGACAGTGGCATTGACAGTTACAGTGGCATTGTCAGTGACAGTGACAGGTGCATCGACAGTGACAGTGACATTCTCAGTGACAGTGACATTCTCAGTGACGTTGACAGTGGCATTGACTGTGACAGTGGCGTTGACATTGGCATTGACAGTGACATTGGCATTGACAGTGACATTGGCAGTGACAGTGACATTGACGGTGACATTGGCAGTGACAATGACAGTGGCATTGACAGTGACAATGACAGTGACATTGTCAGTGACAGTGGCATTGACAGTGACATTGACAGTGACAGTGGCATTGACAGTGACAGTGACAGTGGCGTTAACAGTGACATTCACAGTGGCATTGACATTGACAGTGGCAGTGATAGTGACAGTCACAATGACAGTGGTATTGTCAGTGACAGTGGCATTGTCAGTGACAGTGACAGTGGCATTGACAGTGACAGTGGTATTGACAGTGACAGTGACAGTAACATTGTCAGTGAGAGTGGCATTGACAGTAGCAGTGGCATTAACAGTGACAATGGCACTGACAGTGGCATTGACATTGACAGTGGCATTGGCAGTGACAATGACAGTGGCATTGTCAGTGACAGTGACATTGTCAGTGATAGTGACAGTGACATCGACGGTGACATTGGCAGTGACAGTGACATTCTCAGTGACAGTGACGTTGACAGTGGCATTGACAGTGACAGTGGCGTTGACATTGGCATTGACAGTCGCATTGTCAGTGACAGTGACATTGACAGTGACAGTGGCATTGACAGTGACAATGGCCTTGACTTTGGCATTGACATTGACAGTGGCATTGACAGTTATAGTGGCGTTGACAGTGGCATTGACAGTGACATTGACAGTGACATTGGCTGTGTCATTGACAACGACAGTGGAATTGAGAGTGACAGTGGCATTGACAGTGACATTGGCATTAACATTAGCAGTAGCATTGACAGTGACAGTGGCAGTGGCATTGACAGTGGCATTGACAATGGCATTGACAGTGACATTGGCAGTGACAGTGGTTAATCAAACACCTGTTTGACATTGACATTGACAGTGGCACTGACAGTGACAATGACAGTGGCATTGTCAGTGATAGTGACATTGGCAGTGATAGTGGCGTTGACTGTGGCATTGACAGTGACATTGACAGTGACATTGACAACGACAGTTGAATTGACAGTGACAGTAGCATTGACAGTGACAGTGGCATCGACAGTGACATTGGCAGTGGCATTGACAGTGACAGTGGCGTTGACATTGGCATTGACAGTGACAGTGACATTAGCAGTGACAGTGGCAGTGACAGTGACAGTGTTGTTGACATTGGCAGTGACATTGGCAGTGACAGTGGCGTTGACTGTGGCATTGACAGTGATATTGACATTGACAGTGACAGTGACATTAACATTGACAATGACAGTGACAGTGACATTGACAGTGACAGTGTGTGTGTGTGTGTGTGTGTGTGTGTGTGTGTGTGTGTGTGTGAGCGCGTGCGTGTGTGTGTGTGTGTGTTTGTGTGTGCGTGTGTGTGTGTGTGCGTGTGTGTGTGTGTGTGTGTGTGTGTGTGTGTACAAGTCAGAAGAAACAGGGTGCAAAACAAATAAAATGGAACAGAAAGGAAAAACAACCAAA
>NC_134876.1:102726667-102734167 GCF_041734735.1 Babylonia areolata | reverse complement strand
TTTCTCTTGTCATTTAACGGGTACACAAGCATTCTCTTTCTCATGTCATTTAACGGGTGCACAAGCATTCTTTTTCTCATGTCATTTAACGGGTGCACAAGCATTCTTTTTCTCTTGTCATTTAACGGGTACACAAGCATTCTCTTTCTCATGTCATTTAACGGGTGCACAAGCATTCTTTTTCTCATGTCATTTAACGGGTACACAAGCATTCTTTTTCTCATGTCATTTAACGGGCACACAAGCATTCTCTTTCTCATGTCATTTAACGGGTACACAAGCATTCTTTTTCTCATGTCATTTAACGGGTACACAAACATTCTCTTTCTCATGTCATTTAACGGGTACACAAGTATTCTCTTTCTCATGTCATTTAACGGGTGCACAAGCATTCTCTTTCTCATGTCATTTAAGGGGTGCGCAAGCATTGTCTTTCTCATATCATTTAACGGGTGCACAAGCATTCTTTTTCTCATGTCATTTAACGGGTACACAAGCATTCTTTTTCTCATGTCATTTAACGGGTGCACAAGCATTCTCTTTCTCATGTCATTTAACGGGTGCGCAAGCATTCTCTTTCTCATATCATTTAACGGGTACACAAGCATTCTCTTTCTCATGTCATTTAACGGGTGCACAAGCATTCTCTTTCTCATATCATTTAACGGGTACACACGCATTCTTTTTCTCATCTCATTTAACGGGTGCACAAGCATTCTCTTTCTCATGTCATTTAACGGGTGCACAAGCATTCTCTTTCTCATGTCATTTAACGGGTGCGCAAGCATTCTCTTTCTCATATCATTTAACGGGTACACAAGTATTCTCTTTCTCATGTCATTTAACGGGTGCACAAGCATTCTCTTTCTCATGTCATTTAACGGGTGCACAAGCATTCTCTTTCTCATGTCATTTAACGGGTGCACAAGCATTCTCTTTCTCATGTCATTTAACGGGTGCACAAGCATTCTCTTTCTCATGTCATTTAACGGGTGCACAAGCATTCTCTTTCTCAGGTCATTTAACGGGTACACAAGCATTCTCTTTCTCATGTCATTTAACGGGTGCACAAGCATTCTCTTTCTCATGTCATTTAACGGGTGCGCAAGCATTCTTTTTCTCATGTCATTTAACGGGTGCACAAGCATTCTCTTTCTCATGTCATTTAACGGGTGCACAAGCATTCTCTTTCTCATGTCATTTAACGGGTGCACAAGCATTCTTTTTCTCATGTCATTTAACGGGTACACAAACATTCTCTTTCTCATGTCATTTAACGGGTACACAAGCATTCTTTTTCTCATGTCATTTAACGGGTGCACAAGCATTCTCTTTCTCATGTCATTTAACGGGTGCGCAAGCATTGTCTTTCTCATATCATTTAACGGGTGCACAAGCATTCTTTTTCTCATGTCATTTAACGGGTACACAAGCATTCTCTTTCTCATGTCATTTAACGGGTGCACAAGCATTCTCTTTCTCATGTCATTTAACGGGTGCGCAAGCATTCTCTTTCTCATATCATTTAACGGGTACACAAGCATTCTCTTTCTCATGTCATTTAACGGGTGCACAAGCATTCTCTTTCTCATATCATTTAACGGGTACACACGCATTCTTTTTCTCATCTCATTTAACGGGTGCACAAGCATTCTCTTTCTCATGTCATTTAACGGGTGCACAAGCATTCTCTTTCTCATGTCATTTAACGGGTGCGCAAGCATTCTCTTTCTCATATCATTTAACGGGTACACAAGTATTCTTTTTCCCATGTCATTTAACGGGTGCACAAGCATTCTCTTTCTCATGTCATTTAACGGGTGCACAAGCATTCCCTTTCTCATGTCATTTAACGGGTGCACAAGCATTCTCTTTCTCATGTCATTTAACGGGTGCGCAAGCATTCTCTTTCTCATATCATTTAACGGGTACAAAAGCATTCTCTTTCTCATGTCCTTTAACGGGTGCACAAGCATTCTCTTTCTCATATCATTTAACGGGTACACAAGAATTCTTTTTCTCATCTCATTTAACGGGTGCACAAGCATTCTCTTTCTCATGTCATTTAACGGGTACACAAGCATTCTCTTTCTCATGTCATTTAACGGGTGCGCAAGTATTCTTTTTCTCATGTCATTTAACGGGTCCACAAGCATTCTCTTTCTCATGTCATTTAACGGGTACACAAGCATTCTCTTTCTCATGTCATTTAACGGGTGCACTAGCATTCTCTTTCTCATGTCATTTAATGGGTGCACAAGCATTCTCTTTCTCAGGTCATTTAACGGGTACACAAGCGTTCTCTTTCTCATATCATTTAACGGGTGCTCAAGCATTCTCTTTCTCATGTCATTTAACGGGTGCACAAGCATTCTCTATCTCATGTCATTTAACGGGTGCACAAGCATTCCCTTTCTCATGTCATTTAACGGGTGCACAAGCATTCCCTTTCTCATGTCATTTAACGGGTGCACAAGCATTCTCTTTCTCATGTCATTTAACGGGTGCGCAAGCATTCTCTTTCTCATATCATTTAACGGGTACAAAAGCATTCTCTTTCTCATGTCCTTTAACGGGTGCGCAAGCATTCTCTTTCTCATATCATTTAACGGGTACACAAGCATTCTTTTTCTCATGTCATTTAACGGGCACACAAGCATTCTCTTTCTCTTGTCATTTAACGGGTACACAAGCATTCTCTTTCTCATGTCATTTAACGGGTGCACAAGCATTCTTTTTCTCATGTCATTTAACGGGTGCACAAGCATTCTTTTTCTCTTGTCATTTAACGGGTACACAAGCATTCTCTTTCTCATGTCATTTAACGGGTGCACAAGCATTCTTTTTCTCATGTCATTTAACGGGTACACAAGCATTCTTTTTCTCATGTCATTTAACGGGCACACAAGCATTCTCTTTCTCATGTCATTTAACGGGTACACAAGCATTCTTTTTCTCATGTCATTTAACGGGTACACAAACATTCTCTTTCTCATGTCATTTAACGGGTACACAAGTATTCTCTTTCTCATGTCATTTAACGGGTGCACAAGCATTCTCTTTCTCATGTCATTTAAGGGGTGCGCAAGCATTGTCTTTCTCATATCATTTAACGGGTGCACAAGCATTCTTTTTCTCATGTCATTTAACGGGTACACAAGCATTCTTTTTCTCATGTCATTTAACGGGTGCACAAGCATTCTCTTTCTCATGTCATTTAACGGGTGCGCAAGCATTCTCTTTCTCATATCATTTAACGGGTACACAAGCATTCTCTTTCTCATGTCATTTAACGGGTGCACAAGCATTCTCTTTCTCATATCATTTAACGGGTACACACGCATTCTTTTTCTCATCTCATTTAACGGGTGCACAAGCATTCTCTTTCTCATGTCATTTAACGGGTGCACAAGCATTCTCTTTCTCATGTCATTTAACGGGTGCGCAAGCATTCTCTTTCTCATATCATTTAACGGGTACACAAGTATTCTTTTTCCCATGTCATTTAACGGGTGCACAAGCATTCTCTTTCTCATGTCATTTAACGGGTGCACAAGCATTCCCTTTCTCATGTCATTTAACGGGTGCTCAAGCATTCTCTTTCTCATGTCATTTAACGGGTGCACAAGCATTCTCTATCTCATGTCATTTAACGGGTGCACAAGCATTCCCTTTCTCAGGTCATTTAACGGGTACACAAGCATTCTCTTTCTCATGTCATTTAACGGGTGCACAAGCATTCTCTTTCTCATGTCATTTTACGGGTGCGCAAGCATTCTTTTTCTCATGTCATTTAACGGGTGCACAAGCATTCTCTTTCTCATGTCATTTAACGGGTGCACAAGCATTCTCTTTCTCATGTCATTTAACGGGTACACAAGCATTCTTTTTCTCATGTTATTTAACGGGTGCACAAGCATTCTCTTTCTCATGTCATTTAACGGGTGCACAAGCATTCTCTTTCTCATGTCATTTAACGGGTGCGCAAGCATTCTCTTTCTCATATCATTTAACGGGTACACAAGCATTCTCTTTCTCATGTCATTTAACGGGTGCACAAGCATTCTCTTTCTCATATCATTTAACGGGTACACAAGCATTCTTTTTCTCATGTCATTGAACGGGTGCACATGCATTCTCTTTCTCATGTCATTTAACGGGTGCACAAGCATTCTCTTTCTCATGTCATTTAACGGGTACACAAGTATTCTTTTTCTCATGTCATTTAACAGGTGCGCAAGCATTCTCTTTCTCATGTCATTTAACGGGTACACAAGTATTCTTTTTCTCATGTCATTTAACAGGCGCACAAGCATTCTCTTTCTCATGTCATTTAACGGGTACACAAGTATTCTTTTTCTCATGTCATTTAACAGGTGCGCAAGCATTCTCTTTCTCATGTCATTTAACGGGTACACAAGTATTCTTTTTCTCATGTCATTTAACAGGTGCACAAGCATTCTCTTTCTCATGTCATTTAACGGGTACACAAGTATTCTTTTTCTCATGTCATTTAACAGGTGCGCAAGCATTCTCTTTCTCATGTCATTTAACGGGTGCACACAGAGAGAAGCTTGGCGTGTTTTGTGTTGTCTTTTCGGCTGTGGTGACGGCGCTGGAGGTTACGTGGTTTGCACTCTTTGCTTCCATGTGTGACTGGCTCGACGCCCGGCTCAGCGTGTGTATGTGGCTCAGTCGTGCTGAGATTTGACAGTTGATTTAATTTGCATAATTTCATACAGTGCCTGAAAGAACTGTACTGTGTGCAGAGACTGTTCGAACTGAAAACAATTGTTAGGATGTTATGGCCACCACATTCTACAGTGTGCGATGTATGTAATAGTTAAATGTGTGTGTACAACTTATGTGTTTGTTCGAAACTTGTATATATATGTAAAAGTTGTTTTCAATTATATTGTTTGATTTATATTGTTTAAAACAAAATGCTGGCGTAAGACTGCAGAACGAGTGAGAGAGAGAGAGAAAGTAATAAGGACACAAGAACACAAATTCTGACAGTATAGATACTGTCTTTCTCCTCTGCGGTTTACGACAGTATGTTTGTCCGTGCATGCTGTTGCGTGTGTTTGCATTCTGATGTGCATGTGTGTGTATTTGTGTGCGTGTGCATGTGTATATGTGTGTGTGTGTGTGAGTAGATGATGTGTGTGTGTTCATGTGTGTATGTGTCCATGTTTGTGTGTGTGTGTGTGCGCGCGCGCGCGCGCGTGTATGTGTATGTGTGGGTGTGATGGGGAGGGGGGATCTGTGTGGGTGCCTGCCTTCCTGTCTCCCTCTGTGTGTGTGTGTGTGTGTGTGTGTGTGTGTGCGTGCGCGCGCGCGCGCGCGTGTATGTGTATGTGTGGGTGTGAGAGGGAGGGGGGATCTGTGTGGGTGCCTGCCTTCCTGTCTCCCTCTGTGTGTGTGTGTGTGTGTGTGTGTGCGCGCGCGCGCGCGCGTATGTGTGTGTGTGTGTGTATGTGTGTGTGTGTGTGTGTGTGTGTATGTGTGTGTGTGTGTGTGCGCGTATGTGTGTGTGTGTGTGTGTCCATGTGTGTATGTGTCCATGTGTGTGTGTGTGTGTGTGTGTGTGTGTGTGTGTGTGTTTCTTCGTCTGATGTTTATCCCATGGTGTTCCGGCAATCAGGAGCAGAAGCAGGAATAATTTCACCTTGTTGCTGTATATTTTAAGAATTATTCATCAGCTACATACTGTGTGGGACGACATTATATTTGTGCCTTGTTCAGCCCACTGGGGTTTATCAACATCATCATCATCGTCGTCGTCGTCGTCATCATTGTCATTACCATCATCATCGTCGTCGTCATCATCGTCATTACCATAATCATCATCATCGTCGTCGTCGTCATTACCACCACCACCACCACCATCATCATCATTATGATGATGATGGCGATGATGATGATGATGATGATGATGATGATGATGATGATTAGCATTTACGCCTAATCTTAAAAATAAGCCCTAGGCATTTACGAATAGAACACAAATCCGGGACCAGGCTGCTTCCAATTCAGTAGTGGGGCAACCATCCCAACCCGGCGGGTCCCCGGGTGGCGGATAGGGGAACGGCCCTCAGATATGGGGGTTAGCTGCGATATAAGTCAGGCTTGCCTGGCCGAATAAGCAGCCCCGGACCAACTGGCAATGTTCCTACCAGGACGGGGTGGGTCAACAGGTAGCACTGTTGTCCTCACTGAAATACCCCATGTGTCCTATGACAGGTTCATCATGCGGTCAAGAGGTGCGTTATAACCTCTAGAAACAATCCCCCCTGTGCTCACAGGGCAGGACGTACAGGCCATGAGATAAGGGTGAGGCACCCCAAAAGAAAACTCCAGCTGAAGACGGCAGTATCGGGCCACTGGCGCAATTTAAACCACAATACCACACATCCACGCTTCCATGATGATGCAGTCCACAGAATCTCGATGTGGTGCTCGACCTTCGGAGACCCGCCGGGGAGGCCGGGAGCCGGGCCCTGTGCCTCAAAGGGGCCCACCCCAAGCAACCGGTGGTCGGACAAGGAAATTCCGCATGCCCACGCGACGAAGAAGGAGACCTCATCCTCCTGCTGGGGCCAAGCAAACAGTACCACCCAGAACGCTCAACATTCTCCAGTGGAATGCAGAAGGGGTGCATAAGAAGAAACTTGGCCTGGCAGAAAGGATGCACCAAGAAAATATTGACATTGCATGTGTCCAAGAGACACATTTGACCGTAAACCACCGCTTTCAAGTGAGGGGTTACGAGACCATCAGGTTGGACCAAGAGGAAGGAAACAAAGGAGGGGTGCTTGTCTTGGTGCGGAGTTCCATCGCTGCACAAGAACTCAAGATCAACACCAATCAACAGGCAGAGATCCAAGGGGTTGATATAGTCTTTAAAGAACACAACATCAGGATCTACAATGTCTATTGCCCTCAAGATCGTGATTTTTCCCTCACATACATGAACATCCCAGACAACAACTATGTGGTGGTGGGAGATTTCAACGGTCACTCAGAGAGATGGGGCTATGAGGAGACGGACAGGAGAGGCGAAGAAGTTGGGGATTGGGAGATTGACACACATCTTCATCTCATCAACCAAGAAGATGATGAACCCACCTTCTACTCTAGACGCTGGATGACCACATCAGCACCATATCTAGCGTTCGTCACCAACGATCTGTTCGTCAGGACCACAAGAACAGTCCTCAACCAGCTTGGAGGAAGTGACCACAAGCCCGTAAAACTCTCTATCAACCTCAGCTTGCAGGCTCCTCAAGCAAAGTGTTTTCCCCGCTGGAATTACAGAAAGGCGGACTGGACTCTCTTCGAGACCCTCACAGATACATACACAAAGCCAATCAACATCAGGCAGAAGGACTCAAACAAGATGGTTCAAGACTTCACAAAGGCCGTCTTGAAAGCTGCTATAGAATCCATCCCAAGAGGAGTACGCAAAGACTACAAGCCCTACTGGACTGAGGAACT
>NC_134876.1:102706667-102721667 GCF_041734735.1 Babylonia areolata | reverse complement strand
AACCCCCTTCAACTAATTCCTGATTTTCCCCCACCAGCTCCCCACACCCACACCCACCCCCAACACACGCGCACCCAAACACACACACACACACACACACACATACACATACGCACGCACGCACACACATAGACAGACACAGACACAGACACACACACACACACACACACACACACACACACACACACACACACACACACACACACACACACACCTCCTAAATAATCTTCTGATTTAATGCTGCACCAAGGACGCCCCAGAACTGTCAAGCCGAGATGTTTAACATGTCTATCTGTGTGTGTGTGTGTGTGTGTGTGTGTGTGTGTGGTGTGTGTGTGTGTGTGTGTGTGTGTGTGTGTGCGCGCGTGCGTGCATGCGTGCGTGCGTGGGTGTATGTGTCTGTGTGTGTGTGCGCGCGCGCACGTCGCACATATACACATATATGACAGCATCTTCCTTTGGCAGCCAGAATGTTCCCGTTCTTGTTCCTGTCCTGTCAACATCGTCCTCTGCTTCCTTCGCCAGAAACTACACTGGTTAGGAATAAATTAATAGATAGATAGATAGATAGAGAGAGAGAGAGAGAGAGAGAGAGAGAGAGAGAGAGAGAGATAAAAACATTCTTATTCTTATTACCATTATTATCATTGCTGTTATTATTATCATCTTCTTCTTCATCATCATTTGTATCATTATCATCATGATTTTTTGTCGTTGTTGTTGTTGTTGTTGTTGTTGTTATCTTAAAAGTGAAATATGAAAATATGTACAATCAACAACCATCTGCCTGTAGATCTACTCATCAGCCCCATCCACATGTAATATGCGGCTTCTGTTCAAACGTGTGTGTGTGTGTGTGTGTGTGTGTGTGTGTGTGTGTGTGTGTGTGTGTGTGTGTGTACAGTGTGTGCATGTGTGAGTATGCACAAGTTTTTATATTGACATGCACTTGTATGTATCCTAATCTCTACTGTATCTGTGTTTGTGTATGATTTTTGATTATGTTCGTACCTTGTTATGTACTATCCCCCCACCCCTCCCCTCCGTACAGTTGGTAATAAAGACATATTCTATTCTATATATATGTGAGTGTGTGTGTGTGTATGTATGTGTGTGAGTGGATGTGTGTATGTGTGTACATATATATGTACATATACATGTATATATAACAGGGATATAATAAGAGGTACTGGGATGAAGAGTGAGACAGAGACCGCTTCTCTTTGTCTAGAAGGCCAGAGGCCGATATACTGGAAGAATCTTTTGGACTATATATATATATATATATATATATATATATATATATATATATCTGTGTGTGTGTGTGTGTTCTTCAAAAAGAAAGGTGGACAAGACAGGACCACGGAGGGGTTGGGGGTCTGGGGGGTAGGGGCGGGGCGTGACGGGAGGAGGCACGATTGTCATGGACATGGTGGGGTCTTTACTCACCGGGCAATCTGCCTGGCAGTCGATCGTAACTAAGATAAAAATCACTGTTGTTTGGTTTGTCAGAGAAAGCTGGGGGCGCGAAGGGGTGTGGGAGGTGGAAGTAGTGGAGGGGGCAGGGGATCGTTTATGGGAAATCGAATGCTGCCCCAAATGATTTCAGCGGGACCTCCATTATTGAAAAGACAAATTTGTCACTTTCTACCTCATCCCTCTCTCCTCAAAACAGAAGAAAAAAAGAAGAATAAAAATCTCCGCTCCTCATTCTCTACTTATCCATTCTCTGCATCTGTTTGGACTGTGTCTCACATCGCAACACTGGTCAGTGTGATCAGTACAATGCAGTATGATACAATGCATTTCAGCAATACCATACAATTACAATACAATGCAATACAGCAATGCCTTGCAATACAATACAATACAATACAGCAATGCAATATAATACAGCAATACAATACAATACAGCAATGCCTTGCAATACAATACAATACAGCCATGCAATATAATACAGCAATGCAATACAATACAATACAGCAATGCAATATAATACAGCAATGCAATACAGTACAATACAGCAATGCCTTGCAATACAATACAATGCAATACAGCAATGCAATGCAATGCGATGCAATGCAATGGAACATAATATGATACATAATATGATACAACATAATACAAAACATTGCAGCAATGTCATGCAATACAACACAATACAACTCAACTTCAGTAAAGAACTGCGAGAAGGAGATGTACATAATATTTTGAAATAACGAAGATGCACCATGTAATTATAGAGAAAAAATAGGTTGTTGATTTGTTGGTTGGTTGGATGGATGGTTCGTTCGTTCGTTCGTTCGTTTTAATGATAATAATAATAATAATAATAATAATAAGCATCATCATAATGGTATTTACATAGTGCTGAATCTTGTGCAGAGACAAATCAAAGCGCTTTCGCACCAGTCATTCACACGCATGCATAACTCTAAAACTGGAGAAACGGAAGACAAGGAAGAGGCAGGGAAGGGAGGCTATTTTGGGAAGAGGTGGGTTTTAAGGCCAGACTTGAAAGAGCTGAGTGTGGAGACTTGAAGCAAAAGAGGAAGTTCATTCCAACTGCACGGTCCAGAGACAGAGAAAGAACGGTGGCCAACAGTTTTAACATTAACTCCCCCCCCCCCACCCCCCCACCCCCAAAAAAAAGCACACAAAAATTTCATTGAGATAAGTGGCGAACGGGCTTCTCCCCCTTTCACAGACAAGAAACATTTTTATAAGCCATTCCTTCTTTGAAAAAAAAAATCTGAAATATTGGACGCTGACGTGTTGACAAACGAACTATAAGCTTAAATTGAAAGGAAGAAAAGTAACTGAAATGTCACGACAGCTGAAAACCTGTCAGTGATCTGTGATAGACTGCTCCAGCGTCTGGAGCCCATCCAAAACAGAATGCCTCACTCACTCACTCTCTCCGTCAGCAATAGTTTAGCTTTTTTCTCACTGAGGCCGAAGTGTTATGAAAAATACCTAGGTTCGAAAAAAGTTAGGGAACACTTGAAAACTTGTACAGTGCTCTGCCGCTAGTGTTGCGAGCATGTTGAAATGATGCTGACTTTTCGGCAAACAGCCGTGTGTACAGAAGAAGGGAAGACGAACAAGATGAAGAACAAGGAGAATGAGCACTGACGCTCACATCTCCAAGAAAGGGATCTGGTGGCTTATACAATACAAGTTATAATATATTTTAAGTAAACTTGCACTCAAGGAAGACAAATGATCGACTCAAGCGTATGCCGTTTGTTCGTTTGCTCTCTTTGTTTCTCTCTCTCTCTCTCTCTCTCTCTCTCTCTCACTCTCTCTCTCTCCCCTCTCTCCCTCCCCTCACTCTCTGTAAAGAAAGTGCCAGATAGACAGAAATAACTGAATAAGAATGAATGTGTTTGCTTGTAAGTGTATGCCTGCTATCTGTTCACTTGTCACTCCAATCAGAACGTGTTCTCCCCAAAACACGAAAACACTTATTAACCACACCCTTTTATTTATTATTAAGAAAGATATCAAAAATTTCTAAGCATGGCCTGGACTGGAATATATTTTTTTATGGGGGGGAAACAATTTTAACTTCACCGCCTTGAATGTTCTTCAGCAGTCTCGCCAGCTCCTGGCTCCTCACTCAGCACGTCCCGATGGTCCCACCATCACGTTCACCTTCTGTGCCAATAGTTCGTCCCGATGGTCCCACCATCCAGTTCTATGAAGTCCCGTGCCCAGTCCCTGGCCATTTTCCATTCATTCTCCTGCCCGGGATGGGCGTAGAGGAGACAGGGACGATTCCGTAGTCATACGACGCCATCCGGTTCTATCTTCTGCCTGTCGTATCAGCGTAGCGCTATCCATATTGGTCCATTCCTTGATGTTGTCCATCCAGCATTTGGCTTGCCTCCCTCTTCGCCTACCACCCTCTAGCGTTCCCTGTAGAACTGTCTTTTGCAGTGAATTGTGGCGTGTCACATGCCCGAACCATGACAGCTTCCTCCTTTTGACCACTGCTAAGAGTGGTTCCAGTGGACCCACTAGCATAGTTATTTGGCTCTTGACAAAGTCATTGGTCTTTCTGTCCTTCCATGAGATTCCAAGCAGTCGTCTGAAGCATTTTGTCTCAAACGTCTGGACTTTCCCAGTAGTCTCTGCTGTTAAAGTCCAACTTTCACATCCATACAGCAGTATGGATAGCACCAGGGATCGGTACAGTTTGATCTTTGTTGGAAAGCTGATCTCTCTGCTCTTCCAAATCTTGCTGAGCTTAGCCATTGCTGATGTTGCGATCGCTATCCTAATCTTTCAGTTGTTGAGCGACCGTCGTTTGTGAGGGTGGTGCCGAGATATTTGAAAGCATCCACTTCTTCAAGTTGTTGTCCGTTCATGAAGATTTGAGGTTGGGTGTTGGTTGAGCTGTTTACCAACACTTTGCTTTTCTCGGTGCTCACTTCCATTCCGTATGCACCTGCTCTTCCTTCTAGTCTCTTGGTGAGGTCTTGTAGTTCTTTGTTGCTGCCTCCTAGTAGATCTATGTCATCTGCGAATCTCAAGTTGATGATTCTTCCTCCTATGGAGATGGTAGAGTGGAAGTCATGGAGGGTTTCGCGCATGATGTTTTCTAGGAAAAGGTTGAATAGTACTGGGGAGAGCAGGCAACCCTGACGGACACCGACTGTGGTCTTAAAGTATATTCCGATTTGGTTGTTGAGGAGGACTGCGCTGCTGGATGTCTTGTACAGCGCCTGAATGACTTGGGTGAGACCCTCCTCGATGCCAAACTGTCTGAGTACCTGCCACAGTCCATCATGCCACACCCTGTCAAAGGCTTTCTTGAAGTCTATGAAGTTGTGGAACAGGTCTCTTTGATGTTGCGGGTGTTTTTCCATCAGTAATCGGCAGGTGAAGATCTGTTCTACTGTGCTTCTGCCTGCTCTGAATCCGGCTTGTTCCTCTGCCAAGTGTTCTTCAGCCTCTTTCTTGGGTTGGTTTAGAATGACTCGAAGCATGATTTTGCTCGTGTGGCTAATAAGACTGATTGTCCTGTAATTCTGGCATTGGTGGAGATTCCCCTTTTTTGGTATGGGGATGATGAGCGACCGAGTCCATTCTGAGGGCCACTGTTTTGTCTCCCAGATCTTTTGACAGATTGCTGTTACAATTGTGACCAGCTCATTCCCTCCGTGTTTGAGCAGCTCTGCCGGAATGTTGTCTGCTCCAGGTGACTTTCCTGCTGGTAGACTGCGTACAGCTTCTTCCACTTCTTCCCTCAACACTGGCAGGGGTGAAGGTTCCCTTGATGGTGTTATGTCTCTGTCAATCAATCTGTCATCTGGTTGTATGGGATAGTTGTATAATTCTTGACAGTATTGTGTCCATCTGTTCAGAACAGCGGAGCTTTCTGTCAGTAGTTCGCCTGAGGTATCCTCAATGACAGACGATTTGTTCTGCTGCGTCTTGGTGAGTTTCTTCAGTGTGGCAAAGGCAAATTTGCTGTCTCCTCCTTCCATTCCTTTTTCGATCTTCTCACACTGGTCGTTGATCCATTGTTCTTTGGCTTCTTCCATCTTTTTTCTCACAAGTTTATTGGTTTCACGATACTGTGCGGCTTCGTTAGGGCTAGTGTTTTTCGTCTTCTTCAGGGATCTTCTCTTATCACACAGGTCAAGGATGTCGTTAGAGATCCATGGCTGGTGTTTCTTCCTCTGTCGCCCCAGTACCTCTTCAGCTGTTTCACGGACTGCCTCATTGAAGGTGTTGGTGAGGTCGTTGATGTTGTTATCCAGAAGGCTGAGTGCCGCAAACCGTCCCCCGAGCTGAGCTTGGAAGACCTCTTCAATCTCCGGGTCTTTAAGCTTCTCCAGATCAAACTTGATACGGGGTTGCACCGCTTGGTGTTTTTTCTTCAGCTTCATCTTCATTGTGAGCAGCACAAGGTCATGATCACTGCCTATGTCAGCTCCGGGGTAAGTCCTCGTCTTTGCTCTGTTGATGCTTGATTTGAAACGCCGCGGGGTGAGGACAAAGTCAATCTGGTTGTGAGTTCCAGGTTGTTCTTCTTGACAGCTTGTGAGGGTAAAGAGTGTTAGCGATGGTGAGCCTTTGACTGCACGCAAACTCCAGAAGGCGAAGTCCCCTGTCGTTGGTGTCTCCTGTGCCATACTGGCCCACTGTTCCAGCCCAGTCGTTGTAGGCATCTGAGCCCATTTTGGCATTGAAGTCCCCCTGTACAATGATGATGTCTTTTTGGGGGGCCTTCTTGATGGTGTCTTCTATTTTTTCGTAAAATTCTTCGACATCCTGGTCTTCATGGTCAGTTGTTGGTGCATATACTTGGATGATTGTGATGTTATTCGGTTTAGCTGACACTCGAATACTGATGACACGGCTGGTAACTGGAGTGCAGCTCATGATGCATCCAATGACTTCTTTGCGTACGATGAAACCTACGCCATGTTCATGTCGAGAATCTTCACCACTATACCACATCTTGTGTCCGTCATCCGTCATCATCTCTCCCAATCCCGTCCATCGTACTTCTGATAACCCCACAATGTCCCATTGGTAACGTTTTAGTTCATGCTCAAGTTCTTTCACTTTGCCGCATTGATATAGCGTGCGGACGTTCCATGTTCCAATGATTACTTTTTCTTGTGGCAACTTAAATAGTTCTTTCGCTCCAGTAGCTGACTTTACACTTCCACCCTGGGGCAAGCCAATGGTAAGCGCGGTCGTTGTTGATCCGGGCCTCGACCGATCCGGCATGTTGCTGGCTATGGTTGTGTCCATGTCTTTTCTGTGGGCTTAGGTTATTCCTTGGTGGCGCCAATCTCCTCTCCAAGTCTCCTACCAGTTATACCGCCGGTTACTCGGTCGCGCCATGACACAGCAAGCTTAGTGAAGACATGGACGTCACGGGAAGGCGTTGCTGTGGACACAGTAATGTAGGAGAGGCCTTTTGCAATAACCTTACTGTCTGGCAAGCCAGGCAGTGGCTATGCGGCGATCACTTCACCTGGAAAGGAGAGGTTATCGAGTGACACATCACTTTCCTTGAGTGAGCGGGACGTCCAGCACCAGACCTCACTATCCCTGGCACCTCGGCACAAAACAAAACCCGTGGCCTGTCCCCAGCCACTAGATGCCTGCACATTTTTAGTATGCGTCAGTTCCTTGACTTTCTGGATGCAAACCCCCCTCATTTCCAGTCCCACTACAGACCATGTTTTGATTATTATTCCTAGAAACCTAAGTGGACAAACAAGACAACATAGACACCATACCTTTACATAAACACTAAAGAGAAAATCTTCATCCAATACTATTGACATAAATTCCAATTATCACTGAAGCTAATATAAAAAAAAATATTCGCTTGGAAAACGATGTCCATTCACCACCCTAAGTAATGCAAAATACAATTACTTTAAAACGATTCCCATTCATCCCATCAGGAAATACCAAAATGTAGCTGCTCAGCTACTACACAATTCAATGTTTCAAAAAAATTAACATTTCTTAGCCATTGAATAGTCCAACAAAACTTAAGACAATTTTAAGTAACTACTATCTATTATCAACCTAACTGTATATCATCAAAGCACCAAGTACTGATTACTCATACAAGCTTTACAACAACATCAAATCAACCACAACATATCAATGTATCTCATTCAAATGCTACTTAAATTATCCATTCAAATGTCCTGCTTTTATATACTATGGTCAATATCCCATCACAAAACGTAGTCAGTCATTTCAAACTGAGTGCAATAATTTTCATCATACCTTTACAGGCAAAAATATGTCCCTAACCTGGACAGCTTCATGACACCATCTGGCAACAAATCTACACTTCACAGCAGCACATCACATTCATAACTCATGGTATGATTACAAAAATGCACGTGAAACACGTGAAACCGTTTTTCAAAAGAAACAATTTCCAATCCCCCGATATAAAAGTTGCCCTGTAAAAAAATGGATCTAGGAAAGTAGTATATCAAAATAACAAATTCCAATCCCCGATATAAATATGTTGCCCTGTAAAAAAATGGATCTAGGAAAATAGGATACCATTTTCTTTACACTCTCTCTCTCCCCCCCCTCTCTCTCTCTCTCTCCCCCTCTCTCTCTCCACTCTATCTACCCCCTCTCTCTCTCCCCTCTCTCTCTCTCCCTCTCTCTCTCCACTCTCTCACTCTCTCTCCCCCTCTCTCTCTCTCTCTCTCTCTCTCTCTCTCTCCCCTGTCCCCCCTCTCTCTTTCCCCCTTCAATAAAACATTTGTCATTGTCATTGTCATTGTCCTCTCTCTCCCCTCTCCCCCGCTCTCTCGCTCCTCTCTCTCTCCCCTCTCTCTCTCTCTCTCTCTTTTGTCGGTTTTTTTTTCAGGGGGTTGGGGGGTCTTTCTATGTATTGGTTCACTGTGTGTTATTGTGTCAGGCACAACAAAAGGCTCTCTCTCCTTTCGGGAGAATTGATTAGTAGGTGACGTCATCATCTTGCTGTTTGTTGTTTGTCTGTTTGTAGTGCTTCGTCTTCTTCACACAGTCATGACAGGACTAGTGAGCTGTAGTCTTCACACATCATTGACAGGACTAGTGAGCTGTAGTCTTCACACAGTCATGACAGGACTAGTGAGCTGTAGTCTTCACACAGTCATGACAGGACTAGTGAGCTGTAGTCTTCACACAGTCATGACAGGACTAGTGAGCTGTAGTCTTCACACATCATTGACAGGACTAGTGAGCTGTAGTCTTCACACAGGCATGACAGGACTAGTGAGCTGTAGTCTTCACACATCATTGACAGGGCTAGTGAGCTGTAGTCTTCACACAGGCATGACAGGACTAGTGAGCTGTAGTCTTCACACATCATTGACAGGGCTAGTGAGCTGTAGTCTTCACACAGTCATGACAGGACTAGTGAGCTGTAGTCTTCACACATCATTGACAGGGCTAGTGAGCTGTAGTCTTCACACAGTCATGACAGGACTAGTGAGCTGTAGTCCTCTTCACACAGTCATGACAGGACTAGTGAGCTGTAGTCTTCACACAGTCATGACAGGACTAGTGAGCTGTAGTCTTCACACAGTCATGACAGGACTAGTGAGCTGTAGTCCTCTTCACACAGTCATGACAGGACTAGTGAGCTGTAGTCTTCACACAGTCATGACAGGACTAGTGAGCTGTAGTCCTCTTCACACAGTCATGACAGGACTAGTGAGCTGTAGTCTTCACACAGTCATGACAGGACTAGTGAGCTGTAGTCTTCACACAGTCATGACAGGACTAGTGAGCTGTAGTCTTCACACAGTCATGACAGGACTAGTGAGCTGTAGTCCTCTTCACACATCATTGACAGGACTAGTGAGCTGTAGTCCTCTTCACACATCATTGACAGGACTAGTGAGCTGTAGTCTTCACACAGTCATGACAGGACTAGTGAGCTGTAGTCTTCACACAGTCATGACAGGGCTAGTGAGCTGTAGTCTTCACACAGTCATGACAGGACTAGTGAGCTGTAGTCCTCTTCACACAGTCATGACAGGACTAGTGAGCTGTAGTCTTCACACAGTCATGACAGGACTAGTGAGCTGTAGTCTTCACACAGTCATGACAGGACTAGTGAGCTGTAGTCCTCTTCACACAGTCATGACAGGACTAGTGAGCTGTAGTCTTCACACAGTCATGACAGGACTAGTGAGCTGTAGTCTTCACACAGTCATGACAGGACTAGTGAGCTGTAGTCTTCACACAGTCATGACAGGACTAGTGAGCTGTAGTCCTCTTCACACATCATTGACAGGACTAGTGAGCTGTAGTCCTCTTCACACATCATTGACAGGACTAGTGAGCTGTAGTCTTCACACAGTCATGACAGGACTAGTGAGCTGTAGTCTTCACACAGTCATGACAGGGCTAGTGAGCTGTAGTCTTCACACAGTCATGACAGGACTAGTGAGCTGTAATCCTCTTCACACAGTCATGACAGGACTAGTGAGCTGTAATCCTCTTCACACAGTCATGACAGGACTAGTGAGCTGTAATCCTCTTCACACAGTCATGACAGGGCTAGTGAGCTGTAGTCTTCACACAGTCATGACAGGACTAGTGAGCTGTAGTCCTCTTCACACAGTCATGACAGGACTAGTGAGCTGTAGTCTTCACACAGTCATGACAGGACTAGTGAGCTGTAGTCCTCTTCACACAGTGATGACAGGACTAGTGAGCTGTAGTCCTCTTCACACAGTCATGACAGGACTAGTGAGCTGTAGTCTTCACACAGTCATGACAGGACTAGTGAGCTGTAGTCTTCACACAGTCATGACAGGACTAGTGAGCTGTAATCCTCTTCACACAGTCATGACAGGACTAGTGAGCTGTAATCCTCTTCACACAGTCATGACAGGACTAGTGAGCTGTAATCCTCTTCACACAGTCATGACAGGGCTAGTGAGCTGTAGTCTTCACACAGTCATGACAGGACTAGTGAGCTGTAGTCCTCTTCACACAGTGATGACAGGACTAGTGAGCTGTAGTCTTCACACAGTCATGACAGGACTAGTGAGCTGTAGTCTTCACACAGTCATGACAGGACTAGTGAGCTGTAGTCTTCACACAGTCATGACAGGGCTAGTGAGCTGTAGTCTTCACACAGTCATGACAGGACTAGTGAGCTGTAATCCTCTTCACACAGTCATGACAGGACTAGTGAGCTGTAATCCTCTTCACACAGTCATGACAGGACTAGTGAGCTGTAATCCTCTTCACACAGTCATGACAGGGCTAGTGAGCTGTAGTCTTCACACAGTCATGACAGGACTAGTGAGCTGTAGTCCTCTTCACACAGTCATGACAGGACTAGTGAGCTGTAGTCTTCACACAGTCATGACAGGACTAGTGAGCTGTAGTCCTCTTCACACAGTCATGACAGGACTAGTGAGCTGTAGTCCTCTTCACACAGTCATGACAGGACTAGTGAGCTGTAGTCTTCACACAGTCATGACAGGACTAGTGAGCTGTAGTCTTCACACAGTCATGACAGGACTAGTGAGCTGTAGTCCTCTTCACACAGTCATGACAGGACTAGTGAGCTGTAGTCCTCTTCACACAGTCATGACAGGACTAGTGAGCTGTAGTCCTCTTCACACAGTCATGACAGGACTAGTGAGCTGTAGTCCTCTTCACACATCATTGACAGGACTAGTGAGCTGTAGTCCTCTTCACACAGTCATGACAGGACTAGTGAGCTGTAGTCCTCTTCACACATCATTGACAGGACTAGTGAGCTGTAGTCTTCACACAGTCATGACAGGACTAGTGAGCTGTAGTCCTCTTCACACAGTCATGACAGGACTAGTGAGCTGTAGTCCTTGCTCCTTTGTCTGTCTGTCTGCCTTTACATCTTTGTCTTTGGCATTCTCTCTCTCTCTCTCTCTCTTTGGCATTCTCTCTCTCTCTTGTGCCGCGGTTCCCTGACTGTGTTGTGCCGCGGTTCCCTGACTGTGTTGTGCCGCGGTTCTCTGTGTTGTGCCGCGGTTCCCTGACTGTGTTGTGCCGCGGTTCTCTGTGTTGTGCCGCGGTTCCCTGACTGTGTTGTGCCGCGGTTCCCTGACTGTGTTGTGCCGCGGTTCTCTAACTGTGTTGTGCCGCGGTTCTCTGTGTTGTGCCGCGGTTCCCTGACTGTGTTGTGCCGCGGTTCCCTGACTGTGTTGTGCCGCGGTTCTCTGTGTTGTGCCGCGGTTCCCTGACTGTGTTGTGCCGCGGTTCTCTGTGTTGTGCCGCGGTTCCCTGACTGTGTTGTGCCGCGGTTCTCTAACTGTGTTGTGCCGCGGTTCTCTAACTGTGTTGTGCCGCGGTTCTCTGTGTTGTGCCGCGGTGTTGTCAGTACTGCTCTGTCCAGCAACGGCCAAAAACAGACATTTGCTCGATCTACGTTCATTTTTTGTGATTATCTTACTTTTTTTTCCCTTTGTGCTTTTCCCCCACAGGTATATAGTTTTGTTAAATACTCTTTACTATTAGTCTACACTATGGGTTCTAATGTGCAACAGTCTGACTTGTCTACTAATGAGAAAGGACTACGGCTTGGACACCTGAATGTTTATCATTTGTACAATAAGCTTCACGATGTCTGCATGCTCCTAAATGACTCTCCTCCTATTCATATACTCGGGCTCAGTGAAACACGCCTTGATTTCCGATTCAGCAACGAGGCCTTATCCATACCTAACTATGATTCCCTTCGACGTGATGGAAATCAGTATGGTGAAACAGGATTAGGGATATACATTCATCAAAGTATTTCCCATTTTACAAAAAGACGACCTGACCTAGAAACCAACAATGTGGAATGTATGTGGTTACAGGTCAAACCTTCAAAGTCCACCCCTCTCCTTGTAGGCTTTCTGTATAGAAATCCCTCAGCTAGATTCCCTTGGTATGATGACTTTGTACAAATGATGGACAATGTTTATAAACATAAACAAAATGTCATTCTGCTAGGAGATTTCAACATTAACCTGTTTAAACCACAACCCGCATGGGAATCAACTACTACTCTCTTTGGTTTGCATCAACTCATTCACAGTGCAACCAGAATCACGAAGACGTCATCCACCCTACTTGACCATATTTACACAAATAACAAAGATCTGGTGCACAACATAACAGTGTCCAACAAAAGCATCAGTGACCATTGTCCGGTTATCTGTACATGGTCTTGTAAACTTCCTCGGAAACAGAGCAAGGGTCACACAACGATCCAATACCGCTCTTTCAAAAAATTCAGTTCCGATGCATTTTTTCTTGATTTGAGCTTGGCACCCTTCCATGAAGTATTCATGACTGCAGATCCCACTCAAGCATTAACAGTATGGTATGAAACCTTTCTTGCAGTCGTTGACAGACATGCTCCTCTTCGGACGAGGAGAGTAAAACACAAAACACTTCCGAACTGGTTGACGCACGATCTCATCATAGCTATGGCATTAAGAGATGTTTTAAAAGCTGCTGGGATGGAGACCGAATACAGAAAACAAAGAAATAAAGTGTGTGATTTAGTTAAACAAGCAAAGTCAGATCATTTTAAGAACCTTATCAACAGCAACAGAGACACAGCAACACTATGGCGTGCTGTTAATGAAATTACAGATCAGTCTAAAAAGAAAACAAATGCTGTCTCAACTATGTGGACAACGGATTCACTCAATGACCATTTTCTAAAAACAACTCAGTCAACACAGCCATCTACAAACGACCTTCCTTCAAAATGTTATATAACCCCCCGGACGTTACAAACATTTTGTCAAGAACGTCTTAAATCTGAACCATTCACTATTCCCCCACTTGCTGTTCATGAAGTTGGATCCTTAATCTCAAATCTAAAGAATAAAAAGGCAATGGGTCCAGACAGTTTAAACGCATCTGTTCTCAAACTTGCTTTGCCCTACATAGTAGACTCCCTTACATATATTTACAATTTGTGCATTGAACAGAACAACGTTCCAGCTGCGCTAAAAACAGCAAAAGTAATCCCACTGCCAAAATCAAAAGATATTACAGATCTCAACAACTTTAGACCAATATCCCTACTGTCCGTTGTTTCCAAGCCTCTCGAAAAGCACGTCCACAAACACCTTATGAAACACATGGAGCAAAACAACCTCTTTCATCCCCTTCAGTCCGGCTTTCGCCGTTATCACTCCTGTCACACAGCCTTAACCCGACTTTGCGACACGTGGTTATCTGCAATTAATCATAACAAGATCACTGGAACAGTTTTCCTTGATTTCAAGAAGGCCTTTGATCTTGTGGATCACGAAATACTGATAAACAAATTAAATGAATATACTCAAAACCAGTCAGCTGGCTCATTCTTCCGGTCTTACCTGGAAAACAGAACACAGCGTGTTTACTTAAATGGCACGTACTCTTCTGAAGGTCATGTAGATCGTGGTGTACCGCAAGGCTCTATTCTTGGACCTCTACTCTTTTGCATCTATATAAATGACTTGCCGATGCACATATCACCTGGCAACGTCATCTGCGATCTGTTCGCTGATGACAGTTCTCTTCATTGTAGTGACACCAACATCGCTGTTGTACAATCATCGCTACAACAGGGAATAAATGACATCTTAGGCTGGTGTTACCAGAATCACATGGAACTTAACCCACATAAGACAAAAAGTATGGCACTGACATCCAGACAAAAACACCAACGTAAGCCTCTCACTCTAAAACTTGAGGTAAACAAGAACCCAGTTGAACAAGTTTGTGAACACCGCGTTCTTGGGGTAATAATTGATAAAGAACTAAACTGGCAAGCTCATATTAATCATGTCTGCAAACAGTTAGCTCGCAATCTGTTCTTACTCAATAAACTTAGACATTATGTCGATGCTCCAACCCGAAAATTATTCTTCGGGGCACATTGTCTTTCTCATATCAATTATGCATCTACAATCTGGAGCAATGCCAGTCACAACCAGCTCAAAAAAATTAACTCATTACATAGACGAGCAGCTAAACTTATTCTACCCGACCACTCACTATCAACAGATGAGAAATTAACAAAACTGGAAATATTACCACTGTACAAGCAATTTGAATACAATAGAATGGTCCTCATGTTCAAAGTACACAACCACATGTCACCACCGTACCTCAGTGAATTTGTTCAAAGGGCAACAGAGCGTTACGATTCAGATAATTATATTCTGTCTCGTGTGCGCATTGACTTGTACAAATCTAGCTTTGCATTTTTTGGACCATCTATTTGGAACTCTCTTCCTACATTCGTCAAGACAGGCGATTCATTATCGTCCTTCAAATCAAGAGTACGAAAACTTCTGCTCCACAAACAATAGACCCCCAAACCAAATATAACCGGCCTAAACACATCATGCCCTTTGTGAAATGTATGCACTGTCTGTTCCTATACATACACAAACGTGTTTCATCTTATTTTCAACCTTTTGTGTTTTTTTATGTGTTACATGCAAGCTATTG
>NC_134876.1:102699167-102704167 GCF_041734735.1 Babylonia areolata | reverse complement strand
ACATACGGTGAATAGACTTCAAGTTTGAGAGGCTACAGCTGTCCCATAAAGTTGATGCATAATCGATTACTGGCAGAATATGTGCACAGAAAAAGAGCTTTCGTGAATGAACATTAAGGATCTTTTTTTATTTTTGTTAGTTGAAGTATTCTATTTAAGAGACGTTTACTTAAGTACTTCGTATGATCAGTCCAAGATAGATCTTTATCAATAATGACACCCAGAATTTTATGTGAATCTACCTCTTCAATTTTATTGATGCCTAGGAATAGTGGTTTGAAGTTATGTTTCATTTTTTGTCTTTTTTGTCGTGCACATACATACATGCACTTCGTTTTCTGAGCATTCAAGGACATGTGATTCAAGTGTGTCCAGTCATTAAGTTTCTGAATATCATCTTGGAGTTCATTAGTTAGTTTACTGGCGTCTGAATTGCTTGAATGTAAGGATGTGTCATCTGCAAACATTTCACATTTAGATTTCATATAACAAGGTAAGTCATTAACATAAGTGGAGAATAAAATTGGTCCTAAGATGGATCCCTGTGGTACTCCATGATTAATAGATGTAAAATTTGAGGTTTGATTATTTATTGCTATTAACTGCTTCCTATCAGAAAGAAAAGATTGTATAAGGTGAATATACTCTGGTGGTAATTTATAAGCTTCTAATTTACGTAGTAACAAGGAGTGATTGATTACATCAAAAGCTTTTTCAAAATCTATGAAAAGGAGACCTGTGAATTTATTTTCATTTATGTTATGTAGAAGACTGTCAGTGAGTTGTATGAGGGCTGTATGACAAGAATGATTTTTACGGAAACCAGACTGGTCTTCATGGATTAAGTCGTTGTCAAAGAGATAAGAATATAAACATTTTTGCAAATGTTTTTCAATGGGTTTAGACAGAGCAGACAAGACAGAAATTGGCCTATAGTTAGATGGATCAGAAGAATCACCTGATTTGTACAGTGGAATGACTCTAGCCTGCTTGAATTTAGAAGGAAAACATTTCTCATCGATACACAAATTATAAAGATATGTCAGAGTATCTGGTGGTGGTGGTGTGTCCATCGAGATCGATGATGACCATCGTTGTCATCCAGATGGGGGATGGGGGATGGGGGGAGGGTGGTGGTGGGGTGGGGGGAAGGATGCTCATGAATCTATCTGTGAGTGCGCAGATGGCTGAATAGTCCAATCTGCGCACGAAATGTTCGCTGACAGTTGGGGCAGACAAAGACAGGCATATCATTGTCAGGGAGCTTGTTTGCCCGTGACTTTCTGGCCTGCCTCTTCCCAACAGCTGCAGCAGTCCTGTTGGCCTCGCACAACCTGGCGCCTTTGTGCACAGCAGCGCGCCATTTGTCACGGTCCACTGCAGATTCCTCCCAGGAGTCAGGGTTGATATCAAACGCTTTCAGAGAGACTTTCAGAGTATCTCTGAAGCGCTTCTTCTGACCTCCGTGTGATCTCTTCCCTTGTTGCAGCTCGCCATAGAAGAGCCTTTTGGGCAGCCGATGGTCTGGCATGCGCGCCACGTGTCCAGGCCAGCGAAGCTGGGATTGCATCAGGATGGTGAAGATGCTGGGAAGGGTGGCTTTTGCGAGCACCTCTGTGTCTGGGGTCTTGTCTTGCCACTTGATGTTCAGTAGCTTCCTGAGGCATGTTGTGTGGAAGTGGTTCAGCTTCTTGGCATGTCGTTGGTACACTGTCCAAGTTTCGCAGGCGTACAGTAGTGTGGGGAGAACTACTGCTCTGTAGACCTTTAGCTTGGTCTCAAGACTAATGCCTCTTCTGTTCCAGACATTTGCATTGAGTCTACCAAAAGTTGCGCTTGCTCTTGCAATCCTGACGTTCACTTCATCGTCGATGGTCGCATTTCGTGACAGTGTGCTGCCAAGGTATGTGAACCGCTCCACCGCACTGAGTCTCTGACCGTTGACTGTGATGTTGGGCTCAACGTAGGGTTTCCCTGGGGCTGGCTGATGGAGAACTTCAGTTTTCCTCGTGCTGATGGTAAGGCCGAAGTTCCTGCTGGCAGTGGCAAACTTGTTGACGCTGAGTTGCATGTCAGCTTCAGATCCAGCGTTGAGGGCACAATCATCAGCAAACAAAAAGTCTCTGATGATGTCTGTCATGACCTTCGTTTTTGCTTGAAGCCTTCTGAGGTTAAACAGCTTGCCATCTGTTCGGTACTTTAGGCCGATTCCAACATCGCCATCTCTGAAGGCATCAGTAAGCATTGCAGAGAACATGAGGCTGAACAGCGTTGGAGCCAGGACGCAGCCTTGCTTGACACCATTTGTGACAGCAAAAGGAGCAGATGTTTCACCATTGTCCTGGACTCGAGCCTGCATGCCTTCATGGAATTGGCTGACCAAGGAAATAAATTTCCGAGGGCATCCGTACTTGGCCATGATCTTCCACAGTCCCTCTCTACTCACGGTGTCGAAGGCCTTAGTGAGGTCGACATAGGTGGAGAACAGATCAGCATTTTGCTCCTGACATTTCTCTTGCAGCTGCCTTGCAGCAAACACCATGTCAGTGGTTCCGCGCTCTTTCCGGAATCCACATTGGCTCTCAGGCAAATGACCTTGGTCAAGGTGTGCTGTGAGGCGGTTAAGTAGGATCCTGGCAAGTATCTTGCCTGCGATGGAGAGCAAGGAAATGCCCCGATGGTTATCACAGGCTTGCCGGTTCCCCTTTCGCTTGTACAAGTGAATGATAGATGCATCTTTGAAATCCTGGGGGATCGTCTCTTCTTTCCACATGAGTGAGTACAGCTGATGAAGCTTCTCAGTCAGCACAGTGCCTCCATCCTTGTAGACCTCTGCTGGTATGGAGTCTGAGCCAGGTGCTTTGCCACTGGATAGCAGACAGATTGCTTTCTGGGTCTCAAGAAGTGTTGGCGGATCGTCCAGTGCTTCGTTGGTGGGGACTTGTGGGAGACGGTCTATGGCTTCATCATTTATGGAGGAAGGGCGATTTAAGACACTGTTGAAGTGCTCAGCCCATCGTTCGAGAATGTTCTCCTTCTCGGTGATCAAGGTATTCCCATCTGCACTGAGGAGGGGGGATGATCCTGAGGATGTGGGGCCGTAGACTTCTTTTAAGGCATCATAGAACCTCTTCATATCGTGCCTGTCAGCATATCCCTGGATCTCATCAGCTTTGTCACTCAGCCACTTATCCTGCATCTGTATCTACAATAACAGGGGAAGAAAGGTTTAATATCTGTCCATCTAACCCGTCCAAATCTCGTGTGCCAGATTGTTTCAGTTGTGATAGGCTTTGACATACATCAAAGACAGTCATTGGTTGAAGACTAAATGGAACATGAATTTTCTTTGAGTCAACATACTGTTTTAGAATACAGAGGTCATTTTCACTGGTCCTGTCGCTTGGTATAATTTTTTCAGCAATGGTTGCAAAATGATTATTTAACTGATCTGCTGTTACATCAGTGATGTTTTGTTGTCTTTTCCCCACATGTTTATTATTCAACTTGTTGATGGCTTTCCAAATTAGACGAGAATCTTTTGTATTTACTAACATTTTCTGAAAATAATTATATTTCGATTTACGTTTCATGGCGTTTACTTTATTTCTTTGTTTCTTATATTGTTCATTTGATCCATACATCTTCAAATAATCTTTATAATGAATTTCAAAGTCAATTTCTTTTGTTATCCATGGTGGTTTTGTTTCTTGTCTAACTCTTTTCCTAATAAATGGTGCATGTTTGTTATATACAGAAGAGAATGTATTTATCCAAAATTCGACAGCTTCATCAGGATTTCTTAACTGATATACATAATCTAAAGATGAGTTTGCTAAATCCGAGAGAAAATCATCATTTTTAAAGTTCTTAAAACTCCTATAAAATATAGTTTTATGTCCTACCTTTGGAATTTTAACACGATTCTTAAACCAGGTGAGACAGACTGGGAAATGATCACTACTACCACAAGGTGGAACACATACCTCTACAATGTGTTGTTTTGTGGTTGTGTAAATGTGATCTATTAATGTATTTGTGTTTTCAGTAATGCGTGTTGGTCTGTCAATAGACAGTGTGTGTGTGTGTGTGTGTGTGTGTGTGTGTGTGTGTGTGTGTGTGTGTGTGTGTGTGTGTGTGTGTGTGTGTGTGTGTGTGTGTGTGTTGCATCTGAGTTTCAAAGATAAAAACAAAATGTACATAGCAACGTTGAAGGCTAACTTCCCACTCAGGTTTCTACATAGCAACTGAACTTTAAAAGATGATGGAAAACGGTGATAATAATAAAGTGGTATATATTTTTTACGAAGTATTGCACATCTGGGGCAAACAAAAAGAAAATGTGCAAGATCTTCAATACTGTTCAAATTACAATACTTACAAATCGGATCTGACAAACGATTACCAAAACGAGGGATTCCATCAAGTGGTAGACAGGTCAGGTCTCTACCTGCCACAGGTACCATGTAACCCTGTGCTACCTGTCACATGCGGGCAGATGGAGCTCGACAGCCCGGGAAGGCAGTCCATCTAAGACAAGGAAAAGTCTGAAGTAAAACCCATGAAGTGCTAAGGAATGCAGGACAGTCTCGACATGCATTGACCCTGGGTCCATGGCCATGTCCCGACTTTCAGTAGCCGCGCCCCCGTGCCTCCGAGGAAGGTTTTTGAGCCAGAGGCTAGGACAAGGACAGTCTGATATAAAACCTACGACCTGAGGACCTCACTGTCACCGTCCCAGCTTGCTAGGCTATGGCAGATGAACCACGGGTGTAAAGGGTGGGGCCAGTACTGCGCACACTGCACTCCACCTAAAAATTCCATTGCGCAGGCTTGAAGGACACGTCCACGTCCGCGCCACCAACTATTCCAAGCCCTGTAGCGATGGGAAAGGGGCGAAAACGGCAGGTGGAAGATGTCACTGGAAGCCGCAGTTCACTCGGCAATTCTCCGCATCCCACAACAGCCAGTGAAATTACAACTGGGCGAGCTACCAACCC
>NC_134876.1:102661667-102694167 GCF_041734735.1 Babylonia areolata | reverse complement strand
ACACACGCACGTACGCACGCGCGACCACACACAGGCACGCACGCACTCACGCACGCGCACACACACACACATACGCACGCACGTCACCCAACCCCTGCCCCCCCACCCCATCCCACCCCCATCACACACACACACACACACACACACACACACACACACACACACACATGGCCGTATTATATACAATATTTGATTCAGTGATTAACATGTATATCAGAAAAGCGTCTGTTTCTCTGGGTGCTTTTCCTCTTTATTTTTGTGCTTGCGTGCGTGCGTGCGTGCATGCTTGTGTGTGTGTGTGTGTGTGTGTGTGTCTGTCTGTCTACATGCATGAGTGTGTGCATGCGTGCGTGAGTGTGTGTGTGTGCGTGCATGCGTGTGTGTGAGAGAGAGAGAGAGTGTGCATGTGTGTGTGTGCGTGCGTGTATGCGTGCGTGTGTGTGTGTATGTGTGTGTGTGTGTACACATCAACATGGATTTGTTGACTCATCAACCAACCAGAAATTAATCTTTTTATCGTCAGTACATTCAAATCAATCGTCAGTCTATTGATCACTCGATCAACCAATCAAGCAGTTAACTCTGCGACCAGCAGATCAATAGATAATCAATGAGGCCACGTGTCATTCATCACTGACATTGTGCAGGTCCAGTTCATCCCTGAACTGAGATCCCACTGAAAGCACAGAGAAGATGTTCACGTGATCATAACAACAACAACAATAATAATAACATTACTAACAACAACAACAGTAATAACAACAATAATAATGATGATGATGACGACGATGACCATGACGATTACCATGACGGGGATGATGACGATGACGATGATGATGACGATGACGATGACGACGATGATGATGATGAAACATGGTCGGTTTCTTTTCGCAGTGCAGGGAGGACAAACTACTAGATGGTGGTTGTGGTGATGTTGGTTGGAGGTAGTGATGATGATGATTGCGACTTCGACGACGACGACGACGACGATGATGATGACGATGACGACGACGACGATGATAATGATGATGACGACGACGGTGACATGGACCCTGGTAATGAACATGTGGCAGTCGATGAGTAAAACGCATAGACAGTATCACAAAACCAGTGAACAGCCCACACATCACAGAAATACCAACGGCGTTCTTGTGGCGAGTTCAGTTTTGGCAGGTCACCGCTTCCCTCACCAGGGAAACGGAGCGGAGCGCTATGTCGATGCAGTCTGCAGATCTCCCGGTATACAGTCCTGTTTTTCTTCTTCTTCTTCTTCCTAGGCTGCAACTCCCACGCTCACTCGCATGTACACGAGTGGGCTTTTACGTGTGTAACCGTTTTTATCCCGCCATGTAGGCAGCTGTACTCCGTTTTCGGGGGTGTGCATGCTGGGTATGTTCTTGTTTCCATAAACCACCGAACGCTGACATGGATTACAGGATCGTATTTGACCTTCTGCTTGCGTATACACACGAAGGGGATTCAGGCACAAGCAGGTCTGTATGCACACATGTTGACTTGGGAGATTGGAAAAATCTCCACCTTTTACCCACCAGGCGCCGTTACCGAGATTCGAACCCTGGACCCTCACATTGATAGTCCGACGCTTGAACCACTGGGTTATTGCGCCCGTCAGTCCTGTTCAGCGTTGTGAGTTTCGCCTCAGATTCAAGAGGCGATATTCATTGCTCAGGCCCATTTTGTACCATCCACTTTTGTTGTTCTTCTTCCGAGTCATCGTCCCATTCAGTGAAGGGGGTGTGGGGTCTGATGGTAATGGGGCAGAGGGGGGGGGGGCGAAAGAGGGGGTAGGGTGGTGAGATGCGTCCACAACAGAGGCCATCCTGGAAAACCCATGGTAGCATTTTCCTTTGTGTTTTGTTCCTGAACTTGTCACTGGTATGTTTCTTTCTTGTTTGACCCTGGGTTCCATGAGATTCCAGGAGGCTACATCCCTTCTTGTTTGACCCTGAGTTCCATGAGATTCCAGGAGGCTACATCCCTTCTTGTTTGACCCTGGGTTCCATGAGATTCCAGGAGGCTACATCCCTTCTTGTTTGACCCTGAGTTCCATGAGATTCCAGGAGGCTACATCCCTTCTTGTTTGACCCTGAGTTCCATGAGATTCCAGGAGGCTACATCCCTTCTTGTTTGACCCTGGGTTCCATGAGATTCCAGGAGGCTACATCCCTTCTTGTTTGACCCTGAGTTCCATGAGATTCCAGGAGGCTACATCCCTTCTTGTTTGACCCTGGGTTCCATGAGATTCCAGGAGGCTACATCCCTTCTTGTTTGACCCTGAGTTCCATGAGATTCCAGGAGGCTACATCCCTTCTTGTTTGACCCTGAGTTCCATGAAATTCCAGGAGGCTACATCCCTTCTTGTTTGACCCTGGGTTCCATGAGATTCCAGGAGGCTACATCCCTTCTTGTTTGACCCTGAGTTCCATGAGATTCCAGGAGGCTACATCCCTTCTTGTTTGACCCTGGGTTCCATGAGATTCCAGGAGGCTACATCCCTTCTTGTTTGACCCTGAGTTCCATGAGATTCCAGGAGGCTACATCCCTTCTTGTTTGACCCTGGGTTCCATGAGATATCCAGGAGGCTACATCCCTTCTTGTTTGACCCTGGGTTCCATGAGATATCCAGGAGGCTACATCCCTTCTTGTTTGACCCTGGGTTCCATGAGATTCCAGGAGGCTACATCGTGTTTTTATGTTTCACACAGCACAACAAAGAGTTCCACTTTTTAGTTTGCTGCGTTGTCGCACAGATGTGTTGATCTTGCTACATGTTTAAGCAGAGTGGGTATCCTTAACACGTTGGGTGTCCTTATCCTTAACACATTGGGTGTCCTTATCCTTAACACGTTGGGTGTCCTTATCCTTAACACGTTGGGTATCCTTATCCTTAACACGTTGGGTGTCCTTATCCTTAACACGTTGGGTATCCTTATCCTTAACACGTTGGGTGTCCTTATCCTTAACACATTGGGTATCCTTATCCTTAACACGTTGGGTATCCTTATCCTTAACACGTTGGGTGTCATCCTTAACACATTGGGTGTCCTTATCCTTAACACGTTGGGTGTCCTTATCCTTAACACGTTGGGTGTCCTTATCCTTAACACATTGGGTGTCCTTATCCTTAACACGTTGGGTATCCTTATCCTTAACACGTTGGGTGTCCTTATCCTTAACACGTTGGGTGTCCTTATCCTTAACACGTTGGGTGTCCTTATCCTTAACACATTGGGTATCCTTATCCTTAACACGTTGGGTATCCTTATCCTTAACACATTGGGTGTCCTTATCCTTAACACGTTGGGTGTCCTTATCCTTAACACGTTGGGTATCCTTAACAGTTAGGTATCCTTAACACGTTCAAAGTGCTGACTGTCCTTAGCACGTGTGTTTTCTTCTCTTTTTTTTGTAATCTTCCTGGACCAAGCATTTCTCCACTTAAGCTACAAGTACCCATCCATCCTTCCATCTTGCAGAAATATATTTGCTGCTGCTGCAGCAGCTATTGCTGTTGCTGCTGTTCTGTTGTTACTTCCACTAATGCTGTTGCTGCTGCTACTCTACAACTAGTGTAACTGTTGCTGGTGCAGCTTTTTGTAACTGCTGCTGCTGTTTTTGCTGTAACAACCACTGCTGTTGCTACTGCCACTAATAATACCGCCACTGTTGCCGCTGTTGGTGCTGATCATTATGGTGGTGATGCTTTTTTTAGCTTCCATCCTCCGAAGACCCAGGCTCCAAAGCAAACCATTTTCGTGTTCTCGTGTTGAAGGCATGCTATAAAAGCACGCTGCCTATGTTGCCTCTGACTCCAGCTCGCTCGTGTGAGTCGCTCGTCAACACGGGTAGCTGCTGCTGCTGCTGAACGATGCCTTCCTGGGCCGCTCGTGTCTTCCGCGCTGACCTGCAAGCAGCATCATCATTGTCATCATCATCAACCACTGGTTAGCTGCGCTGGCATAACTGATTCTCTGTCAAACTAGGACACCATCGTTGAATCATAACTGGCCAGGACAGCATCATATATTCATAATTAACTATAGCACCATCATAGATTTCTAATCAACTATGATGCCATCATACAATTATAATTAACAAGGACACCATCATAGATTGGTAATTCACTATAACACCAAACATATTATTAGTACTGCTAGAACACCATCATAGATTGGCAATTCACTATGACACCAAACATATTATTAGTACTGCTAGAACACTATCATAGATTGGTAATTCACTATGACACCATAACATATTATTAGTACTGCTAGAACACCATCATAGATTGGTAATTCACTATGACACCATAACATATTATTAGTACTGCTAGAACACTATCATAGATTGATAATTCACTATGACACCATAACATATTATTAGTACTGCTAGAACACTATCATAGATTGATAATTCACTATGACACCATAACATATTATTAGTACTGCTAGAACACTATCATAGATTGGTAATTCACTATGACACCATAACATATTATTAGTACTGCTAGAACACTATCATAGATTGGTAATTCACTATGACACCATAACATATTATTAGTACTGCTAGAACACTATCATAGATTGGTAATTCACTATGACACCATAACATATTATTAGTACTGCTAGAACACCATCATAGATTGATAATTCACTATGACACCATAACATATTATTAGTACTGCTAGAATATCATAGATTGGTAATTCACTATGACACCATAACATATTATTAGTACTGCTAGAACACTATCATAGATTGGTAATTCACTATGACACCATAACATATTATTAGTACTGCTAGAATATCATAGATTGGTAATTCACTATGACATCATAACATATTATTAGTACTGCTAGAACACTATCATAGATTGGTAATTCACTATGACATCATAACATATTATTAGTACTGCTAGAATATCATAGATTGGTAATTCACTATGACACCATAACATATTATTAGTACTGCTAGAATATCATAGATTGGTAATTCACTATGACATCATAACATATTATTAGTACTGCTAGAACACTATCATAGATTGGTAATTCACTATGACACCATAACATATTATTAGTACTGCTAGAACACTATCATAGATTGGTAATTCACTATGACACCATAACATATTATTAGTACTGCTAGAATATCATAGATTGGTAATTCACTATGACATCATAACATATTATTAGTACTGCTAGAACACTATCATAGATTGGTAATTCACTATGACACCATAACATATTATTAGTACTGCTAGAACACCATCATAGATTGGTAATTCACTATGACACCATAACATATTATTAGTACTGCTAGAACACTATCATGGATTGATAATTCACTATGACACCAAACATATTATTAGTAGTGCTAGAACACTATCATAGATTGGTAATTCACTATGACACCAAACATATTATTAGTAGTGCTAGAACACCATCATAGATTGGTAATTCACTATGACACCAAACATATTATTAGTACTGCTAGAACACCATCATAGATTGGTAATTCACTATGACACCAAACATATTATTAGTAGTGCTAGAACACTATCATAGATTGGTAATTCACTATGACACCAAACATATTATTACTAGTGCTAGAACACTATCATAGATTGATAATTCACTATGACACCAAACATATTATTAGTACTGCTAGAACACCATCATAGATTGGTAATTCACTATGACACCAAACATATTATTAGTAGTGCTAGAACACTATCATAGATTGGTAATTCACTATGACACCATAACATATTATTAGTACTGCTAGAACACTATCATAGATTGGTAATTCACTATGACACCATAACATATTATTAGTACTGCTAGAACACCATCATAGATTGGTAATTCACTATGACACCAAACATATTATTAGTAGTGCTAGAACACTATCATAGATTGGTAATTCACTATGACATCATAACATATTATTAGTAGTGCTAGAACACTATCATAGATTGGTAATGCACTATGACACCAAACATATTAGTACTGCTAGAACACTATCATAGATTGGTAATTCACTATGACACCATAACATATTATTAGTACTGCTAGAACACTATCATAGATTGGTAATTCACTATGACACCATAACATATTATTAGTACTGCTAGAACACCATCATAGATTGGTAATTCACTATGACACCAAACATATTATTAGTACTGCTAGAACACTATCTTAGATTCGTAATTGGCCAGAACATCATCAGATATACGTAATCAGAGATCTAAATTTATCAAGGGCACCACCATAAATTGCTAATTAGCTAAAAGCACCATCATATATTCCTAATTAACTATGATACCATCATAGAATTATAATTAACAATGACAGCATCAGAGATTCGTAATTCACTATCACACCATAACGGATCCGTAGTACACTAGAACGCCATCATAGATTCGTAATTGGCCAGAACATCATCAGATATTCGTAATTAATGAGAAGTCCATCAGAGATCCAAAACTGGCACGGGCAATAACACAGATTGCTAATTGGATAAAAGACACCATTGTAGATTTGTAGTTAGCAAGAACCGCATCATGATTTCGTTACTGTATTCGTATTTGGCTGTGGCACCATTATAAATTCGTAATTAGCTAGGAAAGAATTTCATTTTTCAGTTTCAGTGAACTGTCAAAGTGTGTTAACTGATCCATATACGCTGCAGAAAAAGGTGAAAAAAAGAAGCAGGTGCTTAACCTTAGCACTGACCCAAAGCGTCGGTCATGCCTTGAGGGCAGCATCACAGGCTTGTCATCAACTCAGACAAACACACACACGCGCGTGCACACCATGCACACACACACACACACACACACACACACACACACACACACACACACACACACTCGCTTTTATTTCATCCTTTTTTTTCTTTCTAACTTTTCTCTCTCTTTTTTACTTATTTATTCATTCGTTCGTTTAGTTCTTCTTTTTTTAAAGCGATCATCGTATTTCAAAGCGTGTCATCATCACTTACCTTCTCAACAGCTCCTCCCCTATCGCGCTGCCAGGCAGGACTCCACTGACCGCCTCCACCTCAACACCACCAACACCACCAGTAGTTGCGGTAGTCGTGGTGGTGGTGGTGGCGGCACCCATGATCGTAAGGATGTCCCCCTCAGGCATGGACCTCACCCTGGTGTGGCCCCGCTCCCTGCTCCGGGGCGGGGTGTGGGTGAAGGTCTGGGTCAGCCTGGACATGACCTCCACGTCCATGGGTGACTGAGCCATGGCGGTGTGTGCCGGGAGGGCCATGCCCAGACCCACCTCCCGCAGGTGCCGCTCCAGCATCTCAAGGTTCCGCTCCGTCTTGCAGGACCTCAGGCCGTTGTTGGGCCGCACGACGTCGCCGTTCTCCGTGCTGTGGACCTGGTCCTCTTCCTGCACGGCCGGCATGCGGTGAGGGGGGCTGGGGAGGAGGGCGGCGCGTGGGGGCAGCAGACGGTGGTGGGGGTGCTTCTTGCCCTTGCCGACACGGACCTTGCCAGGCACCAGGCGGATCGTCTCGCTGGTGATGATCAGGTGGCTGCCTGTGGACCCCACACTGACGGAAGACCTCCGAGAGGAGCTCTGAGAGTTGGGCGCCGAGAGGAACTCGGGCGTGACCGAGTTTTTCCGCGACGAAGAGAACTTCTTCTTCTTCATGTTGTTCTTCTTCAGCTGCTGGTCTTTGAGGCCCGGCCTGACCACCTTCTGGAAGCCCCTGGTGACGGGCCGCTTGGAGGACGAGGTCTTGCGGCGGCAGACGTCCCTGAAGCCCAGCACCATGCCCCAGGCGATGGACAGCAGGGCCAGGGACAGGAAGAGGATGCCCAGCACGTGCAGCGAGGTCGAGATGTGGTCCTGGAGGAAGGCCACAACAGTCAGCAGACTGGCCGGCAGCAGCAGCGGCACGCCGAAGCAGAGCGGGATGATGGGCCGCGTCAGGTAGTGACCCAGGTCCCTGGTCACGCTCATCGTGTGGCGATGGTCAGCCGTCAGGCGGTCAGCAACTACAACAACAACAGCAACAAACGGTCACTGTCGGCAGTGCAGCTGCAGAGTGAGGAGACAACAGGCCACCAAAGATCAACGAATGGTTATACGGCTGATAGTGACCACTTGCACAGTCTGGACACATGGGTGTTCAGAAATAATAACTTCATCATCTTTCCTTATTCTCCTTCTTCTTTTGCTTCTTCTGCTTCTTCTTCTACTCCATAGTCTCAAGACCGTGAGAGCACCACTAATGTTCTGGTGGGGTAACAAGAGCAACAGCACAACAACAACAACAACAACAACAACAATGTCCACCATCACCGGTACAGTTGCACAGTCTGGACACACAGGTTTGTTCAGAAACAGGTCCATCGTCATCTTCTTCTTCTGCCCTGTAGTCTCAAGACAGTGGGGACACCACTGATGATCTGCTGGAGCAACAACGGCAACGCCACAACAAGCAACAACAACAACAATGTTCACTATCAGCAGTGAAGTTGCACAGTCTGGACATGCAGCCAGCCAGAAGTAACAACTTCATCGTCATCATCATCTTCGTCATCATCATTTTCGTCTTCCACATCGTAGTCTCAAGACTGTGGGAGCAACACTGGTGTTCTGGTGGAGTAACAATAGCAGCAACAACGACACAACGAACAACAACAATGTTCACTATCAGCGGTACAGTTGCACAGTCTGGACACACAGGCGGTCAGAAATGACAACTTTTCTTTTTCTTCTCCTTCTGCTTCTTCTTTTACACTGTAGTCTCAAGACCGTGTGGGCACCACTAATGATCTGGTGGGATAACAACAGCAACATCAACACAACAAACAACAACAATTTTCACTAACAGCGGTACAGTTGCACAGTCTGGGGGCAAGGGGTCAAGAGGGGGTGGGGGGGGGGGGGCAATCACCTGCATGTCAGACAGGGTGTGAGACAGGGTGTGACCACATCGTGAGAAAAACAGCGAGGTGACCAACAGGTTTTTGTTGGGTTCTTACTGGACATCATCGCTTTTCTCTTTCTTCACTTTCTAAACCATGGCCCACTTTGACCTGTGTAAACAATCACCTCATATTCAGTTGTTCGAAGATTTATTTTACTCCACAACAAACCACAGGAAAACCAGGACAGCAGATCAGTCCAGGCTCTGTTGTTCAATTTCTGAAACGAGCGAACGATCGGGAAAGCAAGGAGGGATGGTTCCAGACTGATGCGGTGTGGTGTGGCCTGGCCGTCAGCCCTCAGAAGTCAATACCATGCATGATTTATTCACAGGGTCCCCAGGCAGGTTGTGCTCTCAGGCCGCTCCATCCCACTTCCTAATCAATGCCACCTGCTCCCAGTTTCAGTTTTAGTCTCTCATTGAGGCGTCACTGCGTTCGGACAAAATCCATATAATTATATTACACCATCTGCTAGGCAGACCCCAACGCGCTTTGTCTGGCCTTCAGTGAATGCATGTATATGTGTGTACCTACCATAGGACAACATTTTGGATGCAATGGGTTCTTTTTCAGTGCGTGCTGTACACGGGACCTCTATTTATCTTCTCATCCGAATGTATAGACGTTCATTTTTATTTTCCAGTCACACGTGGGAGAAAGGCGAGAGCGGGAATCGAACCCAGACCTTCACGGACACTATTGGCAGACAAGTGTCTTAACCATTCTGCCACCTTCCTCTCACCCGCTCCAGACGACCATGGGAAAGGGTACTGAAGTGGGTTTTCTTTTTGTTTCTTGTTTGGGTTTTTTTCGGGGGGCGGGGGGGGGGGGGGGGGCGAGGGGGGAAGGAGATAGGGAGATCGTTCCCTTATCGTAGATTCTAAGAGCTAAAGGCGAGAGGGGCTTGTTGATGTTTTTCCCAGCTTCAGCGATATCCGAAGTTAATACTGCAACAATAGTTTGTGTCGTAGAGGTGTGTGTCTGAAAGTTGACAGCGGCGATCCTCACCGCTACATCACAACAATGTTTGGCAAACTACATGTATGCTCTTCAAAGATGTCACCACGACAATCCTTAGTGTTGTCGCTGTATGTACCACAAATGTGATACCATGACAAACAGTTGTGAGATTCCATTGTCTTCATTTCCTGACGTTGTGACTGTCTCGGCTTTTCTGTCGCACTGAAGTGACGTCATCATTATTCTGACACTGTTTTGAGTGAAGTACACAGACCACGAAGTATGCAGTAGTTTTGCTTTTAATCCGTCAAGCTTTTAAAACATCTTTTCCGCTTTTACTTTTGTCTCTCTCGCACACTCTTCTTTCTTCCACACTCTTCTTTCTTCCACACTCTTTTTTCTTCATTCTCCCACACATTTCTTCCACGTTCTCTGCCTTGTTGGAACCTGGGACTGCACAAAGATATCTTCATCGACAGACAAGCCAAAAAAAGTTAATTTTCATTTCACCAAGACGATAGTGTCAGTCTCAGCATCTTCACAGCACACTCGTTGCGAACAATAGTCTTACCTGTTCAGCTTCCAGTTTCGTCTGTCTTTGTAACACCAAAGCGTCTGTCAGGATTTTTGTCTCTTGAAATTCTGTTCATTGGTGGCGAAGGGGGGAGATCAATATCTGTCTCTCTCGAAGTCCGAAATCCTGACCCGATTTGGAATCAACTATTCAATTAAGTTACACGTTTCAGCTTTGAGTATAGGCTGTCACACAGAAAACCACAGGTTTCAAAGAAGTTTTGAAAAAGTAAGACTCGTTCCACATTGATTAAGTCACACACGAGCTCCGTGTCAAAAAGGAGCGAAGCCCACTGGCCTTCCAGTCTTGACCCTCAGTGGCTAGCTAGTTGTACAGCAGCAGCCTTGACCACGATTATTAATGATTTACATATTACACGGGCAAGGTGCGTCAGTGTGCTGTGACGTTCATCGACACGAGTGGTCGGCCAAGCGTGTTGGTGGCAGGCTCTGTGTAATTGCAACATCAGAGCTTTTGTTTTTGGAGTGTGTGTGTGTGTGTGTGTGTGGCCAGGTTTAACCCGTTGATCCGATTGTCCGTACAGTGTTGTGACGACAGCTGTCAGTTTACTGTACAGTAATGGTAATGCAGCAATCGAGGGGTCGTTTTGTGTCAAGATTAGCGCTGGTGGTGGTGGCGCATATGTGCCTCTCTCTCTCTCTCTCTCTCTCTCTCTCTCTCTCTCTTATTTGTCCTTAAGTCCCATGTGATAGTAGCCTGTTTCTTTATGTCATGTTACATGACCTTAACTGCTCTTGTAGCCTATGTCTTTATGTCATTTGCTATGTCCTTACGTGCTCTTGTGGCCTATGTCTTTATGTCATTTGCTATGTCCTTACGTGCTCTTGTGGCCTATGTCTTTATGTCATTTGCTATGTCCTTACGTGCTCTTGTGGCCTGTGTCTTTATGTCATTTGCTATGTCCTTACGTGCTCTTGTAGCCTATGTGTTTATATCATGTGCTATGTCTTTAAGCACTCTTGTAGCCCATTTATGTATGTCATGTGCTATGTCCTTAAGCGCTCTTGTAGCCTATTTATGTATGTCATGTGCTATGTCCTTAAGCACTCTTGTAGCCTATTTATGTATGTCATGTGCTATTTCCTTAAGCGCTCTTGTAGCCTATGTCTTTATGTCGTGTTCTATGTCCTTAAGTGCTGTTGTAGCCTATTTATGTATGTCATGTGCTATGTCCTTAATAATGTGTTTATGTCATGTTCTGTACCCTTGAGTGCTCTTGTAGCCTATGTATTTATGTCATTTTCTGTGTCCTTAAGTGTTGTTGTGGCCTATGTATTTATGTCATGTTGAATGTCCATTAGTGCTCTCGCTTGTCCTTATGTGCTGTGTTAGCTTATGTCTTTATAAAATTATGATGCTGTACTGTCCTTGTGTGCTGCTGAAGTGGATATCTTATATCTGTTGTTTGTTCTTCTTTGTGCAGCTGTAGCCTCTGTCTATACGCTGTTGTATGTCCTCCTTACGTACTGTTGTGTCTGTGTCTGTGTGTGTGTGTCTGTGTCTGTGTCTGTGTGTGTGTGTCTGTGTGATCACCAATTTAGTCAAAGGCTTATCGGGAACGGGCGAATCATGAAGAGGTGAATCGGGTTGACACCCTATCGTCAGAGGTCCGTTGTGGCGGTCTCCTTGTATGGCGATGATAAAGATTTTGTCTTCATCTTGTCTTGTCTTTGTCTTTGTCTTGTCTTTGTTTTGTCTTGTCTCGTCTTTGTCTTGTCTTATCTTTGTCTCGTCTTGTCTTGTTTTGTCTTTGTCTTGTCTTGTTTTTGTTCTTGTCTTGTTTTGTTTTTGTCTTGTCTTTGTTATTGTCTTGTTTTGTTTTTGTCTTATCTCGTCTTGTCTTGTCTTGACTTGTCTTTGTCTTGTCTTATCTTTGTCTCGTCTTGTCTTATCTTTGTCTCGTCTTGTCTTTGTCTTGTCTTATCTTTGTCTCGTCTTGTCTTGTCTTATCTTTGTCTCGTCTTGTCTTGTCTTTGTCTCGTCTTGTCTTTGTCTCGTCTTGTCTTTGTCTTGTCTCGTCTTGTCTTTGTCTCGTCTTGTCTTTGTCTTGTCTTTCTTTGTCTCGTCTTGTCTTATCTTTGTCTTGTCTTATCTTTGTCTCGTCCTGTCTTGTCTTATCTTTGTCTCGTCTTGTCTTGTCTTATCTTTGTCTCGTCTTGTCTTCTCTTTGTCTTGTTTTGTCTTTGTCTCGTCTTGTCTTATCTTTGTCTTGTCTTGTCTTTGTCTTGTCTTGTCTTGTCTTTGTCTCGTCTTGTCTTGTCTTTGTCTTGTCTTGTCTTATCTTATCTTTGTCTCGTCTTGTCTTTGTCTCGTCTTGTCTTTGTCTTGTCTTATCTTTGTCTCGTCTTGTCTTATCTTTGTCTCGTCTTGTCTTGTCTTTGTCTTGTCTTATCTTTGTCTCGTCTTGTCTTCTCTTTGTCTTGTTTTGTCTTTGTCTCGTCTTGTCTTGTCTTTGTCTCGTCTTGTCTTGTCTTTGTCTTGTCTTGTCTTTGTCTCGTCTTGTCTTTGTCTTGTCTTATCTTTGTCTCGTCTTGTCTTATCTTTGTCTTTTTTATTTGTCTTGTCTTGTCTTTGTCTTGTCTTGTCTTATCTTTGTCTCGTCTTGTCTTTGTCTTGTCTTGTCTTATCTTTGTCTCGTCTTATCTTTGTCTCGTCTTGTCTTGTCTTTGTCTCGTCTTGTCTTGTCTTTGTCTTGTCTTGTCTTATATTTGTCTCGTCTTGTCTTTGTCTTGTCTTTGTCTTGTCTTTGTCTCGTCTTGTCTTATCTTTGTCTCGTCTTGTCTTATCTTTGTCTTGTCTTATCTTTGTCTCGTCTTGTCTTCTCTTTGTCTTGTTTTGTCTTTGTCTCGTCTTGTCTTGTCTTTGTCTCGTCTTGTCTTTGTCTTGTCTTGTCTTATCTTTGTCTCGTCTTGTCTTTGTCTCGTCTTGTCTTTGTCTTGTCTTATCTTTTGTCTTGTCTTGTCTTGTCTTGCCTTTGTCTAGTCTTATCTTTGTCTCGTCTTGTCTTGTCTTGGTCTTGTCTTGTCTTTGTCTCGTCTTGTCTTTGTCTCGTCTTGTCTTGTCTTTGTCTTGTCTTGTCTTATCTTTGTCTCGTCTTGTCTTTGTCTTGTCTTATCTTTGTCTCGTCTTGTCTTATCTTTGTCTTTTTTATTTGTCTTGTCTTATCTTTGTCTCGTCTTGTCTTTGTCTTGTCTTATCTTTGTCTCGTCTTATCTTTGTCTCGTCTTGTCTTCTCTTTGTCTCGTCTTGTCTTGTCTCATCTTTGTCTTATCTTTGTCTCGTCTTGTCTTGTCTTATCTTTGTCTCGTCTTGTCTTGTCTTTGTCTCGTCTTGTCTTGTCTTATCTTTGTCTCGTCTTGTCTTATCTTTGTCTCGTCTTGTCTTGTCTCATCTTTGTCTTATCTTTGTCTCGTCTTGTCTTGTCTTATCTTTGTCTCGTCTTGTCTTGTCTTTGTCTCGTCTTGTCTTATCTTTGTCTTGTCTTGTCTTATCTTTGTCTCGTCTTGTCTTGTCTTATCTTTGTCTCGTCTTGTCTTTGTCTTGTCTTGTCTTATCTTTGTCTCGTCTTGTCTTCTCTTTGTCTCGTCTTGTCTTGTCTTATCTTTGTCTCCTCTTGTCTTATCTTTGTCTCGTCTCGTCTTGTCTTGTCTTGTCTTGTCTTATCTTTGTCTTGTCTTGTCTTGTCTTTGTCTTGTCTTGCCTTTTTTCTCGTCTTGTCTTGTCTTGGTCTTGTCTTGTCTTGGTCTTGTCTTGGTCTTGTCTTGTCTTGTCTTGTCTTGTCTTGTCTTGTCTTGTCTTTGTCTTGTCTTGTCTTGGTCTTGTCTTGGTCTTGTCTTGTCTTGTCTTTGTCTTGTCTTGTCTTTGTCTTGTCTTGTCTCCTTTGCAGTGCTGGAAACACTCAGTCCGCGACTAGCCGAACGTTGACATCCGTGATGGGGGTGGGTGGGTGGGGGTGGAGGCTTGTCGACCTTAACCCCTTGACTACTGCTGACCAATATGTTCGTCAGTGAAGGACTGCCCACCTCCCTGAGACAGAAGGACTGCCCACCTCACTGAGACAGAAAGACTGGCCACCTCCCTGAGACAGAAGGACTGGCCACCTCCCTGAGACAGAAGGACTGGCCACCTCCCTGAGACAGAAGGACTGCCCACCTCCCTGAGACAGAAGGACTGGCCACCTCACTGAGACAGAAGTCAGTATGTCAGTCACCGTTATTTATCTGGACCTCCTCCTCCTCCTCCTCTTCCTTCTTCTTCTTCTTCTTCTTCCTCCTACTCCTCCTCCTCCTCCTCCTCCTTCTTCTTCTTCCTCCTCCTCCTCCTCCTCCTCCTCTTCCTCCTCATCTTCTTCTTCTTCCTCAACGTCCTCCTCCTTCTCCTCCTTCTTCTTCTTCTTGGGATTGCATTACTGTTGATCAGCAAAATCAACGATACCATTGATGTACACAAGAAAAGAGAAGGAACTGTACTTCAAACTCCTGTCATACTGATCTCATTTTGCTCGGATTCAGCAGTCAGGAGGAAGGGTCAGTTTCAGTTTCAGTTTCTCAATCCACATACACTACACGACATCTGCTAGGCAGATGCCTGACAGCAGCATGACCCAACGCGCTTGTCAGGCCATGAGTGCATGCTTATATTTTTGTGTTCATATCAGAGTGGATTTATTTTCACACAATTTTGCCATTGGACAACACTCTCGTTGCCGTGGGTTCTTTTTCAGTGCGCCAAATGCGTACTGCACGGTTTACGGTCTCATTCGAAAGACAAGACGCTCAGTGTGATTTTCCAGTCAAACTTGGGAGAAAGGGCGAGAGCAGGATTCAAACCCTCACCCTCACGGACTCTCTGTATTGGCAGCTGAGCGTCTTAACCATTCTGCCACCTCCGTCCTAAAGGGTGAAGATGTCCACGGCTGGCGTCCTTCTCGGACGGTGGCGCGGTTCGAGAGGGTGGGTCCTGGATTGATACCACCTGATGGCTAGAGTGGATTTGTATTTGTAGTTCTTTTTATCACAACAGATTTCTCTGTGTGAAATTCGGGCTGCGCTCCCCAGGGAGATCGCTTCGTTATACTACAGAGCCACCCCTTTTTTCTCACTTTTTTTTTTTTTTTTTTTTCCTGCGTGCAGTTTTATTTGTTTTTCCTATCGAAGTGGATTTCCTTCAGAATTTTGCCAGGAACAACCCTTTTGTTGCCGTGGGTTCTTTTACGTGCGCTAAGTGCATGCTGCACACGGGACCTCGGTTTATCGTCTCATCCGAATGACTAGCGTCCAGACCATCACTCAAGGTCTTGTGGAGGGGGAGAAAATATCGGCGGCTGAACCGTGATTCGAACCAGCGCGCTCAGATTCTCTCGCTTCCTAGGCGGACGCGTTACCTCTAGGCCATCACTCCTCTTGTGTATGACTTTGAAGAGGTGGCTGAGGGTGTTTGTGACCACAGTGGCATAACTGTGCTGTGTGGCTGTTAGAGAGAGAGAGAGGAAATACGAAATAAGAAATGGTTTATTCAGATTTAGGCCTAGGCCCCTAATTGAAGGGGAAAGTCAACCCCCTAAAACAGAGAATGGCTGCCTACATGGCGGGGTAAAAACAGCCATGCACGTAAAAGCACACTCGTGTACATACGAGTGAACGTGGGAGTTGCAGCCCACGAGCACAGAAGTCATATACCAATCAGAAAATCAGTCTTCCAAAAACACAGTGCTACACATCTAAGCTTTCTATGATTATTGTAATGTACAACTCATATCATTACTGTGATCTAAGTTATAGTTATATGGAGTCAATTTAAGGCATTGTAAATGTATAAAGCCACAGTACACAAAAGCAAGTTGAGAGAGAGAGAGAGAGAGAGAGAGAGATCATAGTACGTCCTTCCTTCCTTCCAATGAATCTTCCATCATAATTTGAAGTTTGGGCGTTTCCCAGTCAGCCAACCCTTAAGATTTGATTTGATATGGATAATTACATTGCGCCTATCCTCGGTCGGAGACCAAGCTCTTTACAAACTCAGGGTCATTAGCACAATAGACAGCCTACCTGGGTAGAGCCGACTGACGGCTGCTCATCATTCGTTTCCTGTGTCATTCAATCAGATTTCAGGCACACACACATACACACTCAGATAAACATGTAACATTTTACATTTTACGTGTATGACCGTTTTGTTTATTTACCTCGCCGTGCAGGCAGCCATACTCCGTTTTCGGGGGTGTACATGCTGGGTATGTTCTTGTTTCCATAACACACCGAGCACTGACATCGATTACAGGATCTTTAACGTGCGTATTTGATCTTCTGCGTGCCCATACACACGAATGGGGTTCAGGCACTAGCAGGTCTGCACATATGTTGATCTGGGAGATCGGAAAAATCTCCACCCATTACCCACCATGCGCCGTTATCGAGATTCGAACCCGGGACCTCAGATTGACCACTCGGCTATGCCAGACACTGCAACATTGTGCTTATGTGTACAGGTAACAGAAGCAGGCAATATATTCTTTAAGCAAACACACACACACACACACCACCACAACAACAACACCAAGAAAACCTGACAAGTATGTCGGAACAAAAAGAGATTGCATGCTCGCACGACCACCTGTCTGGAAAAAAACGACACCAACTTCACAGCGTGAAGGATACCTGCTGTGGCTCCCGCCCTATTTTGTTCATTTAGTTATTTACAGTGCATTGACATTTCCCGCACACTCCAAGTATGAATACACCGTGAACATTGGCACCATAACACCGCACCTGAATTATCACAACAAAAAACGCACAAGTGTCACTTTGGCAATTTAGGAATTTGCACACATGACCTACTTGGGAATTCCATGGGACAGTGCAATAGACATACCCAGTGAGTTTCAGCTTCTCATGACTGAATTTGTCACGCACAATTTATAATCACTTGTTTTCATTGTATTTATACCATCTGTATTTATATCATATGCCGGCACCTTGCCATCAAAGGATGGCGTGATTGCCAAAGCGGCGAATGCTGTTGTGTTCAAGCTTATGTCTAGTTCCCAGAGGATGACAGTGCGAACCTGCCGTCTCCCGCTGGAAGTTTTTTTCTTCCTTCATTAAAATACCCCACACTGGCGGCCTTTTGAGACTGGCTGGGTGACGACATTTCCATTCAGAATAATTGCAATTGTTTTGGTGAACACGTGTCAGTGTTAATGCTGGGTGCTCCAACCGTTAACATGCTCGGTTCAGCTGCGTTGTTTCCATTTTTGTCTGTTGATATCGCGATGAGTCGGTTTTTTGCCAGACTGGTATTTTTAATTGCATCGCGTGACCTTCTCAGACACGTATTATCTGGTTTCCCGATTTGACTTCATGTGGCTGTTGTCTCAAAATCTGACTTTTGGTTTACATACAAAGAAAAAATAGAGGCGTGTGTGTGTGTGTGTTGTCTATCTGTCTGTCTGTCTGTGCGTGTGCGGGCGCGCTCGTGTGTGTGCGTGCGTGCGTGCGCGCGCACGTGCACGCACACTGAGCTTGCTGGTGTTTGTGTGTCTGTGTGTGTCAGTCTCAACCGTGGTGTATGAGGGATGGGGTGGGGGGTGAGTGGGATCAGAGAAGACGTGTGTGTGTGTGTGTGTGTGTGTGTGCGTGTGTGTTTGCTTACATTTATCACACCCGCATGACAAAACCAAATCAAGAACCATGGTTGTTCCTTTCTGTTTGCCGACGTCAACTTTGGTTAAAAATAGCAGAGCTCCCTGCTTACGGAAAATCCCGCAGTGGTATTTTTGGAGGACAGCATGGTGGTTGTGGGGATTGGTGTCTGTCAAACCCATTTCGAAGTGACTGGATGAAGGAAACTGATTTCATCTTACCACATTCTCACTATACAAACCATCATACAAACCATACACACACACACACACACACACACACACACACACACACACACACACACACAAGAGTTTTATTACAGTCTGACGATTTTATTTCAGCAATGCAAAATATCGTTTATATAATTTATCGATTCAGTACAACAATGTTTAAAAGGGAAATGCTGACGAACCACATATAACACAGGCTGTTGATACTGACAGACATAAATGCCATCAGGTGAAAGGATGTGAGAAAAAACAAAGATTTGCTAAGATTCGTTGATAAAGATAATCTGATTCTGTATGCTATGTATAGCACAACGATCTGTTCACTCAGAATCAAAACGTTAGTTGATCAAAAAGATGTGAAGCATATATACATATACATATATACATATATATATATATGTGTGTGTGTGTGTGTGTGTGTGTGTAGACAGATAGATAGGTAGATATACTCAACCGTGACATTGGTCTGGAAGTCCCCCCAATTAATCTTTTACACCACGGTCGGGCGCCTGTGTCCAAGTAACTTTACTGCAGCAGTTCATTCTCAGGGTGTTCAGTCCATAGCTGCCCTCTTTCCTGTATCCGTTTTTTGTCGTTTTGTTGTTCTTGTTTTGTTTGTTTTTTGTTGTTGTTTTTGTTGTTGTTTTTGTTGTTGTTGTTGTTTGTTTTTTTGTTTTGTTTTGTTTTTGTTTTTGTTGTTTTTTTGTTGTTGTTGTTTGTTTTTTTGTTTGGTTTTGTTTTTGTTTTGTTGTTTTTTTTGTTTTTGTTTTGTTTGGTTTTGTTTTTTTGTTGTTGTTTTTTTTTGTTTTTTGTTTTGTTTTGTTTTATGTGTTGTTGTTGTTGTTGTTGTTTTGGTTTTTTGAATGAGGGTGATGAGAGACAATCAAAATATTCCTGTGAGTTACAACTTTTTTTCGATCCACGAGTTGAAGAAAACTTTCTGCAAAAGAATATAAAGCTAAGCGATTCGTTTCGTCAGTAATGTAATGATGACTTTGCCTTTGAGCAGGAAGTAAGTGTCGATGACATGCGTTAAACATCGCCACCACCACCACCGTTAACGTCCATGTAGATGTCACCATCGTATCACGAAGTTCCCCAAACATACAGTTTTAAACAAGACGCCAGTAGCATCCCAAGAATTCTTATGGTGAAAAGTACAGCGGTGATCAGTTTCCATTTCAAGCAACTCATAATCTCCACAACAACTAGTTAACCCCTTCAGTGCTGGAGGACAAACAACAGAAAGTAGTGTTTCAAGTCATATAACTTTCCGAAACAATAAGTCTAAAACTGAGAAGATGGTCTGGAGATATACCACTCTAGATAAACTGTGTGAATTATCAGCCTTCCTGAGTTATTTCCCTTCATCAGTGACGTTACCATGCACGTGGGTGATGCGTGCTGCAGCACTCAAGGAGTTAATTTTTTTTTTTTTAATCAGAATCCCGAACAACTCCTAAATCCATCGCACTGGTCCAGCCTTGGCAGCCTCCCCTCGGTTTGTTTCAAACATCAATCATAAAATGAAAATAATCAAACAAAATCATCAAAGCAAATAAGTCAATACCTTCCAATGTAATCAAGTATAAGATAACGGAAGCTGCAACCACTGTTCACTGCGTCTTGTTCTAGATGTGGATTCTCTTGCCTCGAACACTCTCTCTTCCTTATCGCATAATCATAATATAATTAGAGGTACGTATGAATATCATATGAATATATGATACATGTTTATAAAGGAAAAAGTCACGAGTCTTTTCCTCCTTTAGCATCATAGTTATTGGTCTTGGTGTATTGTTACTGGAGTTGTTGTTTTGGGGTTTTTTGGGGGGTTTGGGGGGGGGGGGGGGGTTAATTACTTTTATTACTTATCATCACTGGTGCTGGTAGCACTTGTGGTGATGGCGATGGTGGTGGTCGTGGTGATGGCGATGGTGGTGGTTGTGGTGATGGGATGGTAGCACTTGTGGTGATGGTGATGGTGGTGGTGGTGGTGATGGCGATGGTAGTGGTTGTGGTGATGGCGATGGTGGTGGTTGTGGTGATGGCGATGGTAGCACTTGTGGTGATGGTGATGGTGGTGGTTGTGGTGATGGCGATGGTGGTGGTTGTGGTGATGGCGATGGTGGTGGTTGTGGTGATGGTGATGGTGGTGGTTGTGGTGATGGCGATGGTGGTGGTTGTGGTGATGGGATGGTAGCACTTGTGGTGATGGTGATGGTGGTGGTTGTGGTGATGGGATGGTAGCACTTGTGGTGATGGCGATGGTGGTGGTTGTGGTGATGGCGATGGTAGCACTTGTGGTGATGGCGATGGTGGTGGTTGTGGTGATGGCGATGGTGGTGGTTGTGGTGGTTGTGGTGATGGCGATGGTTGTGGTGATGGCGATGGTGGTGGTTGTGGTGATGGCGATGGTGGTGGTTGTGGTGGTTGTGGTGATGGTGATGGTAGTGGTTGTGGTGATGGCGATGGTGGTGGTTGTGGTGATGGCGATGGTGGTGGTTGTGGTGATGGTGATGGTAGTGGTTGTGGTGATGGTGATGGTGGTGGTTGTGGTGATGGTGATGGTTGTGGTTGCGGTGATGGTGATGGTGGTGGTTGCGGTGATGGTGCTGGTAGTGGTTGTGGTGATGGTGGTGGTTGTAGTGATGGCGATGGTGGTGGTTGTGGTGATGGCGATGGTGGTGGTTGTGGTGATGGCGATGGTGGTGGTTGTGGTGATGGTGGTGGTGGTGGTTGTGGTGATGGCGATGGTGGTGGGTGTGGTGATGGCGATGGTAGTGGTTGTGGTGATGGTGCTGTTAGTGGTTGTAGTGATGGCGCTGTTAGTGGTTGTGGTGATGGCGCTGGTAGTGGTTGTAGTGATGGTGATGGTAGTGGTTGTAGTGATGGCGATGGTGGTGGTTGTAGTGATGGCGATGGTGGTGGTTGTAGTCTTTGGTATTATCATTACCTATCATCATTTTCTTATTCAATTGTTTGTGATATTTTTCCGATTGTCAGTCCTACAACTATAACTACGACTACTACGACTACTGCGATTACAGCTGCTACTAGTGAGAGGAAAAAATAATAGAAATACAAAAGGCTATCCAGTGAAATCGTTCAATGCTGTTTATGTCAAGTTAAAATCTAAAACGTTGTAACGATTATGTACGGGAAATCACGACAAGCAGCAACGATACAAAACAAAGAAAAGGAAAAGAAATCAAAACAGTCACACAGAATTGGCAATACTGTGGCTCGTTGATTTTCTCAAAATATATACATCAATTTTGTTGTATAACCATTACTGATATTCCTAGTAGTAGTAGTAGTAGTAGGAGTAGTAGGAGTATGATTTAGCACCCACCAATACAATTGTTCTATATCAAAATATTGTGTGTTTTTGTTGTTGTTGTTGTTGTTTTATTAACAGAAATAATTTCACACATTCAACTATCGATTTATTGTCATTTCCTTTGACAATTAACAATTTTCCTTTTCTCTTTTTCTTTTTTAATCTATCTGTCTGTCAGCCTCTCTGTCTCTCTCTCTGGTATAATAAAGTAAAAACAAAAATCGTTCGTGTATTGCTTTTTACACATGAACGAGCACGATATAAGCTGAGACTTGTTGCTCAAGTTTTCTGAACTGAACGCTGTATTTCACCTTGTTTCTTGATAATTATTAAAAATGTTTAAATCAAAGTAAAAACCAGGCTGAACATTACTGTGTTCTCAACACTGTGAGTCACACAGTCCAAGTCGTTTCATCACAGTCTTCAACATGAGGTAAACAGTAATCATTGACCGGCCCTCCACCCTCTTCCTCCTCAGTCACACCCCCTTCACCTCCCCACTCCCCACCCCATCTTTCCGCCCAAATCACTGCTTCCAACGTAACACAAATATCCGTGTGGTGTGTGTGTGTCTGTGTGTGTGTCTGTGTGTGTGTGTGTGTGTGTGTGTGTGTGGTGTGTGTGTGTATTCTCATTCTGTATGCGTCTACATGCGATCGCGTGCATGCATGCACGTGTGACCGCACGCACACATGTGTGTGATCTTGTGTGTGTGTGTGTGTGTGTGTTGTTGTTGTTGTTGGTGGTGGTGGTGGTGGTGTTTTGTTGCAGATATTGTTGTGGCTGTGTGTGTGTAAAAGGCTGTTAATGTTTGTGTGTGCGTTTACAAGGTAAGTCACTGTAACATGACGACGCTGCCACGAGCTCAACATCGTACACTGACAACAGTCACCACGTTGCACATGACGCTGCAGACAGCGGGTCACACGGCCCAACACTCACTTTGTATCGCAGTGACATAAGCTCACAGCAGTGAGAACTGTGTGATCAATGGTTTCTCTATTGCAGTGGGAAGTCATTTACAGTTTCGTGTTTTGTGAAGGACTATCACTCTCAAGACAAGGAGGCAAGACTGCACTGGCTCTTTGTGCTGCAGCCTTGGGGGCTAGTTGGCTTTTGGGAACCATCCCAACGCCGACTGTCCTAAAAACCCTCTTGGCCAAGAGAGTGGGGATGTAACTTGGGTGAGACACCCTCCACTATAATCAAATTCTAGCCTAGATAGTTGGGACAGAAGCTTCCTCCTCTGCTGTTCTGATGGTCAAAGTCGGACACGGCTGACTGTCATACTCTGTAACATGACGAAGTTGAACTCAGTATCGTACAACGACGGTGGGCGCAACAGCCGGGTGGTTAAAGCGTTGGACTTTCAATCTGAGGGTCCTGGGTTCGAATCTAGGTAACGGCGCCTGGCGGGTATAGGCTGGAGATTTTTCCGATCTCCCACGTCAACATAATTATGTGCAGACCTACTTGTGCCTGAAACCCCTTCGTGAGTATACGCAAACAGATCAAATACGCACGTTAAAGATCCTGTAATCCATGTCAGCGTTCGGTGGGTTATGGAAACAAGAACATACCCAGCATCCACACCCACGAAAGCGGAGTGTGGCTGCCTACATGGCGGGGTAAAAACGGTCATACACGTAAGAGCCCACTCGTGCAGACGCCGTGGACATGACATGACATGACGGTGCACACAGCGAAGTCAGGGAGACGGACGTCCGTACGGAGCCACGCCCTGGTCATCAGGCCAATGAACGTGATGCTCCGAATGCTGCTGCTGATGTGGGGCGTCTGTGCCACTCCTCAACAACGACCAACGAGGAGATCCAGCAGCCACCTCCCCCTTCTCCCCCCAGCGTTCCCCCCACTCCTCCCCCGCATGTTCTTCGGCTTCCCCCTGTCTCCCCCCACCCTCTCTCTCCCTCCTCTTCTTTTTCTTTTTCCGTTTCTTTTTCCTGTCGCTGTGGTGGTGATGATCGGTGGGTGATGGTTCGTGTCCGCCGCCGTCCTTGTCGGGGTTACCGTTGTCGTCGTTACCGTTGTCGTCGTTACCGTTGTCGTCGTCGTTACCGTTGTCGGGGTCGGAGGGAAGGGATGAGGCAGAGGGGCGGGGTTGGACGGGGGACCCGTGGCTGGAACTGTCAGACCTGCCGCCCCTAAGCACCGTGGTGCTGTGGTGGGCGGGGTGCTGGTCCTTCCAGCCACCCCTGGGGTCTGCCCGGAGCGGCACGGGGGACGGGGAGTGGGGGGTCTCAGGGCTGGGGTCTGCCAGGAGGAGTCCTGAGGAAGGGTGGAAGACGTAGTCTTCGGTCACGAGCAGGTCTTCAGACGGAGCTTTCATCACCAGGTCTTCAGACGGAGCTTTCATCACCAGGTCTTCAGACGGAGCTTTCATCACCAGGTCGTCAGACGGAGCTTTCATCACCAGGTCTTCAGATGAGGCTTTCATCACCAGGTCTTCAGACGGAGCTTTCATCACCAGGTCTTCAGACGGAGCTTTCATCACCAGGTCTTCAGACGGAGCTTTCATCACCAGGTCTTCAGATGAGGCTTTCAGCGCCAGGTCTTCAGACACGAACGATCTGACAGAGTAGGTGCCGTGAGAGGGAGACTCTGTGTATATGGAACTGGAGCTGGGGTCTTGAAGGGTGGGCGCCTGGTGGGTGTGGTGGTGGTGGTGGTGGTGGTGGTGGTGGATGGCAGGGCTCTCCGCTTCTGGAGAGTTCTCGGATCCTGAGTCTTCTTCTTCTTGGACCGTGTGGTGGTGCGGTCTCCATTCTGTGGAGGGTTGGCGAGTGACGAAAAAAGGTTCAGCGCCCACGTTGTTGTTCCTGTCTTCGTTGTCAGAGCTGTGCACTGCTGTCCGTGTGGCCTGGACGTCCTCTGATTGCTGGTCTTCAACAGAGGACGAGCTGGCTGCACTGAGGTCTCGGGTTGTGTGAGGTACCCCTTCTCGGTCCACCTGCACAGTCCTTTGACGTGAAACACCTGTCTGACCTGTCTCTGGCAGCTCTCTGCGCTCAGCGCTGCGTGGTTCGTGCTTACAGTCAGGCATCTTGCGCGAGCTCTGCGTTGTTGACGATAAAGAAGATGAAGACGACGACAACGTTGACGCGGTTCTTATTTTCCCGTCTCTGTCCGTCATCAACTGTGCAGCGACCGTGGCGTAGCGAAGGGCTTCGGCTCGCTCGTCCTCCGAGTCACTCAGCATGTAGTTACAACTCGACCTCAGCTGAGCGCTAAGACCCTCGCCTAACCCTTCGTTTTTCTCTGCACTTTGATGCGTACCCACACCCACGCCCATACCAACACTTCTCTCTGCGCTGAGGCTCCTGTCGCCCTCACCCATCCCCCGTGCTGCACTAAGACTGGAGTCCTCACCCATCCCCCGTGCTGCACTAAGACTGGAGTCCTCACAATGCCTCTGACGCCTGCTGCCTCCTTGCAGAGTCATCACTGCAGCAGCGGCTGCGGTGGAACTGAGCGGAGGCAGCTGACCCTTTCTCGGAAAGTGCCCAGCAGAGGACGGACAAACGGAAGGAGAAGGGAGGGGGGTGTCCACCCTCCCATCCTTAGCCCCAGACGATGGGTGCAAGCCAGTGTCCGGGTGGTGGTCAGAGCCACCCGTACCCCTGTCTGTGCCGAGGCGGGTGGCTGGGGTGTGTGTGGAGGATCGCACGTCGTGGGTGGAGTGGACGTTGCCCACGACAGGAGGGCCCGGGTAGCAGGGAGAGGACCTGGGGATGCTGTCGTCAACCTCTCCTCCTTCTTCGTCATCGTCCTCAGGACAGACCCGCCCCTTGGCCTGTGCAGAAAGAGAACGAATGAATGAACAAAGGAACGAGTGGACGAATGAATGAACAAAGGAACGAATGGACGAATGAATGAACAAAGGAACGAATGGACGAATGAATGAATGAATTTTTGGAGGGTTTGAAATAATAATAATAATAATAATAATAATAATAATAATAATGATGATGATGATGATATATATATATATATGTCTCTCCTCATCCCTCTCTCTCTCCCTCTCACTTTCTCACCTCACCACCCCACCGCCCACCACCACTCAGACCTTCTTGGTGACAGTGCAGTGCACCACCACCCTGACGATCTCTCTCTCTCTCTCTCTCTGTCTCTCTCTCTGTTTGTCTCTCTTTCTGCCCCCACACGCTCTCTCTTTCTCACTCTCCACCCCTCCACCCCACCAACACCCCGCACCACCCCCGTACTCATCTCAGACCTTCTTGGTGACAGTGCAGTGCAGCACCACCCCGACGACCAGCAGCAGCCCGGAGGTCACCAGCAGGACGATGCCCAGCACGTGCAGCGCGCTGAACCTGCTGAAGCCCGTCTCGTCCCACAGCGCCACCAGGGTCAAGGTCAGGCCCGGCAGGAGCAGGGGGACGGCGAAGATGATCATGCAGGGCCCCAGGAGGGGGAGGCAGGTGTCCCTCTGCAGCATCTTCTTCACCGTCTCCATCCTGGTGGCTGTGGGGTGGTGGTGGTGGTGGGTGGTGGGAGTGAGGGAGAGGGTGGTGGGGGTCAATCACTGGCGGAGTGGCTGTGGGGTGGTGGTGGTGGTGGTGGGTGGTGGGAGTGAGGGAGAGGGTGGTGGGGGTCAATCACTGGCGGAGTGGCTGTGGGGTGGTGGTGGGTGGTGGTGGTGCTGGGAGTGAGGGAGAGGGTGGTGGGGGTCAATCACTGGCGGAGTGGCTGTGGGGTGGTGGTGGGTGGTGGTGGTGGTGGGAGTGAGGGAGAGGGTGGTGGGGGTCAATCACTGGCGGAGTGGCTGTGGGGTGGTGGTGGGTGGTGGGTGGTGGGAGTGAGGGAGAGGGTGGTGGGGGTCAATCACTGGCGGAGTGGCTGTGGGGTGGTGGTGGTGGTGGGTGGTGGGAGTGAGGGAGAGGGTGGTGGGGGTCAATCACTGGCGGAGTGGCTGTGGGGTGGTGGTGGGTGGTGGTGGGTGGTGGGAGTGAGGGAGAGGGTGGTGGGGGTCAATCACTGGCGGAGTGGCTGTGGGGTGGTGGTGGGTGGTGGTGGTGGTGGGAGTGAGGGAGAGGGTGGTGGGGGTCAATCACTGGCGGAGTGGCTGTGGGGTGGTGGTGGTGGTGGGAGTGAGGGAGAGGGTGGTGGGGGTCAATCACTGGCGGAGTGGCAGGAAGAGGTGGTGGTGGTCTGAGGCCTGTGAACGTGAAGTCAGAAGGAATAAGGGTCTTTAACTTCGTCGTTATCATTATTGTTACCATCGCCATCCTCATCATTATCCTCATCGCTATCATCATCATTATCAACATCGCCGTCATCATCATTATCCTCATCGCCAACCTCATCATTGTCAACATCGCCGTCATCATCATTATCCTCATCGCCATCCTCATCATTATCCTCAACGCCATCCTCGTCATTATCCTCATCGCCATTATCCTCACCGCCATCCTCATCATTATCCTCATCGCCATCATCATCATTATCAACATCGCCGTGATCATCATTATCAACATCGCCATCATCATCATTATTTTCGCCATCATCATCATTATCATCATCGCCATCATCATCATTATCAATATCGCCGTCATCATCATTATCAAATCGCCGTCATCATCATTATCTACGCCATCGTCATCACCGTTATCATCATCATCATCATCATCACCATCATAAGCTATATTATCGTCATCTAAACGTCATAATCATTGTGTATACACTGACGAGCTCGGTCGGTTCACCAGCCTGGTCATCACAGTCTGTCATCCTGACTGCATCATCGTTCTTCATATCTACGTATACATACAACCACTATAATCTTATATCATCGATCTTCATATCTACGTATACATACAACCACTATAATCTTATATCATCGATCTTCATATCTACGTATACATACAACCACTTATAATCTTATATCATCGATCTTCATATCTACGGTATACATACAACCACTATAATCTTATATCATCGATCTTCATATCTACGTATACATACAACCACTATAATCTCATATCATCGATTCTTCATATCTACGTATACATACAAGCCACTATAATCTTATATCATCGATCTTCAGTATCTACGTATACATACAACCACTATAATCTTATATCGCCCCCCTCATATCTACGTATACATACAACCACTATAATCTTATATCATCGATCTTCATATCTACGTATACATACAACCACTATAATCTTATATCATCGATCTTCATATCTACGTATACATACAACCACTATAATCTTATATCATCGATCTTCATATCTACGTATACATACAACCACTATAATCTTATATCATCGATCTTCATATCTACGTATACATACAACCACTATAATCTTATATCATCGATCTTCATATCTACGTATACATACAACCACTATAATCTTATATCATCGATCTTCATATCTACGTATACATACAACCACTATAATCTTATATCACCGTCATCATCTGTGCATATATCATCATCATCTTTATCATCATCATCATCATCTTCATCATCGTCTAAGACGTATATTAAGACATCATCATAGCTATCAGCACCATCCATATATACACTGGGAAACTATCATCATCATCACATTCGTCTGGCTACTGTCATTGACACCACAGATAAACTGAGAGCCCATCATCAAAGTAGCAGCATATGCATATGAAGTGAAACCTTCATCCTCACCACCATCATAATCATCATCATCGTCCCAATGCACAGACAAGCTGTTCGAAAGTTTCGAGGTGAAGACTGGAGTTCGTCAGGGGTGCCTGCCGTCACCGTTCCTCTTCCTGGTCATCGACTGGATCATGAAGACCACCACAACAGGCAGGAACAACGGTATACAGTGGACATTCTGGACACAGATGGACGACCTCGACTTTGCTGACGACCTGGCGCTCCTGTCACACAACCACAGCCAGATGCAGGACAAGACCACTCGCCTGGAGACTACGTCAGCCAGGACAGGGCTCAAGATCAACAAGAAGAAGACCGAGCTGATGAAGATCAACACCACTGCCAACACTCCAGTCACAGTCGGTGGATAGCCCATCAGGGAGGTGGAGTCTTTCATCTACTTGGGAAGCGTGGTTGACCGACAGGGAGGCACGGACTGAGACGTCACAGCCAGAATCGGCAAGGCAAGAACAGCTTTCATCATGCTCAAGAACATCTGGGCATCTGGAGCAATCAGTATGAAAACCAAACTCCGCATCTTCAAATCCAATGTGAAGTCAATTCTGCTCTACGGATGCGAGACATGGCGGACAACACAGACGATGCAGCAGAAGATTCAGACACTCTTCAACACCTGTCTGAGGCGCATCTACAAAATTCGATGGCAGGAGAAGATCCGAAACGAAGATCTGTGGGAGCGAGCAGGACAGGAACCAGTGGCCAAGCAGATACTGCGGAGGAAGTGGGGCTGGATCGGACACACCCTCAGCCGGAAGCCAGCGTCCAGCATCACACGCCAAGCCCTGACCTGGAACCCGCAGGGAAAGAGGAAGAGAGGCCGGCCTCGCAACAGCTGGAGGCGAGATACCGAGGCAGAGCTGAAGCAGCAAGGGACCAACTGGACTGGAATGGCCAGAACAGCCCAGAACAGAGTGCGATGGCGAGGGGTCGTCGATGGCCTATGCTCCACTGGGAGCGATGGGCATAAGTAAGTATCGTCCCAATGATCATCAGCCTACATTTATGTAATCATCTCTTCTCCTCCACCTCACCACAAACATTAATATCTCTTACCTCACCAACCCATCCAATACGCACGTTAGGAGCGAACTACACGACTTCCTTCACACATGCTGAAAAGTTAACTCACTCAGTACGGCCAGTCCTCTCTTCTCCTCTACACAGATCCCTCGGATGTCCAGTGGGTGTCTCAATGACCCATCCTTTAGCTTCCGTCGTCAGAATTGTGGTATTCTTTGTCAACATTCACGTCTTCAGTATAAGAGCCTTCCGCTTGCAATATTTTGATAATGGTAATTGGGGTGAAACGCTGTTAACGTCGTCTCTTTCGCCGTTCGTATGGAAAGAGTTAATGGCTCATGTGCAGATAGTCATCAGCAGTTCAAAGTCACGTGGGACAAAATGGCCGACTGAGCTGCACTGACTTGTGAGACCTTAGAATGATGTGTACGGCTCCAGTTCCACTGAAAAGACCCGAGTGACACTGTGGGAGGGAGCCAGAGTATGGCGCCTTGTTTGTTTGTTTTTTACGTGTTCATGTATACTTTAGAAATAAGAAGCAGAAGGAGGAGAAGAAGAAGAATCGATGTATGTATGAATGTGTGCGTGAATGCGAGTATGTGTACATGCGTGCGTGCTGCATGCGTGAGAGAGAGAGAGAGAGAGAGAGAGAGAGAGTTTGTGTGTGAATTCCTTATCTAGATAATGATAATAGAAACCACCCAAACTCCATTAAATTCTACTACTGTTTTCTAAAGAAGAACAAGGAGGAGGAGAAAAAGAAACTGATCAATACAAGACTGTTAAAACTTAAATCCTTTGTTTCTTCTATGCGTAGTCCTTTTCATTAAGATTCCGTCTCTTGATAGGAACTGGAGAAGACTTTTCTTTATTCTAATGAAAAATTAATTGTTAATGCGTATTCAAGCACATTTATAGTTTCTATTACCTATTTCTAGTTTTTACATCACTCATTTTGTTTCCGTGTGTGGAGTGAATAAACGATGAAACGATGAATGTGTGTAATGTTTCAATGCCCTCAAGGGGAACACGAAATAACCTTCTTGCCTCGCCTTGCCTTGCCCTGCCCTGCCCTGCCCTGCCCTGCCTTGCCTCACCCCGCCCCGCCCCGCCCCGACCTGCCTTGCCTTGCCCTGCCATGCCCTGCCTTGCCCTGCCCTGCCCTGCCCTGCCTTGCCTTGCCTTGCCTTGCCTTGCCTTGCCTTGCCCTGCCCTCCCTTGCCTTGCCTTGCCTTGCCTTGCCTTGTCCTGTCTTGCCTTGCCTTGCCTTGCCGTGCCCTGTCTTGCCTTACCCTGCCCTGCCCTGCCTTGCCTTGCCTTGCCCTGCCTTGCCTTGCCTTGCCCTCCCCTGCCTTGCCTTGCCTTGCCTTGCCTTGCCTTGCCCTGCTTCGCCTCGCCCTGCCTTGCCCTGCCCTGCCCTGCCCTGCCTTGCCTTGCCTTGCCTTGCCTTGCCTTGCCGTGCCCTGTCTTGCCTTGCTCTGCCCTGCCCTGCCCTGCCTTGCCTTGCCTTGCCTTGCCTTGCCCTGCCCTGCCCTGCCCTGCCTTGCCTTGCCTTGCCTTGCCTTGCCTTGCCTTGCCCTGCCTTGCCCTGCCTTGCCTTGCCTTGCCTTGTCCTGCCTTGCCCTGCCCTGCCTTGCCCTGCCCTGCATTGCCCTGCCCTGCCCTGCCCTGCCTTGCCGTGCCCTGCCTTGCCTTGCCTTGCCCTGCCCTGCCCTCCCTTGCCTGGCCTTGCCGTGCCCTGTCTTGCCTTGCCCTGCCTTGCCTTGCCCTGCCTTGCCCTGCCTTGCCTTGCCCTGCCTTGCCTTGCTTTGCCCTGCCCTGCCTTGCCTTGCCTTGCCCTGCCCTGCCCTGCCTTGCCTTGCCTTGCCTTGCCCTGCCCTGCCCTGCCCTGCCTTGCCTTGCCTTGCCTTGCCCTGCCCTGCCCTGCCTTGCCTTGCCTTGCCTTGCCCTGCCCTGCCCTGCCCTGCCTTGCCTTGCCTTGCCTTGCCCTGTCCTGCCCTGCCTTGCCTTGCCTTGCCTTGCCTTGCCCTACCCTGCCCTGCCCTGCATTGCCCTGCCCTGCCTTGCCTTGCCCTGCCCTGCGTTGCCCTGCCCTGCCTTGCCTTGCCTTGCCCTGCCCTGCCCTGCCTTGCCCTGCCCTGCCCTGCCTTGCCTTGCTCTGCCCTGCCTTGCCTTGCCTGCCCTGCCCTGCCTGCCTGCCCTGCCCTGCCCTGCCCTGCCCTGCCCTGCTTTGCCCTGCCTTGCCTTGCCCTGCCCTGCCTTGCCTTGCCCTGCCCTGCCCTGCCTCGCCCTGCCCTTCCTTGCCCTGCCCTGATTTGCCTTGCCCTGCCTTGCCTTGCCCTGCCTTGTCCTGCCTTGCCTTGCCTTGCCTTGCCTTGCCCTGCCCTGCCCTGCCTTGTCCTGCCTTGCCTTGCCCTCCCTTGCCCTGCCTTGCCTTGCCTTGCCTTGCCTTGAATTAAGTAGTATTCATGAAAGACAGAAGAAACGAATGGCCAAATGAAAAATGAACATCAGCAAGCAAATTCAGTGCTTTATGTCTTCAGTTCAGTTTGATTTTCCAGTCAAACCTGGAAGAAAAGACGAGAGCGGGATTCGAACCCAGACCCTCACGGAAACTGTATTGGCAGATAAGCGTCTTAACCATTCTGCCAGCCTGTTCCTTTCAATACAATACAATACAACAGAGTACAATACAGTATTCCCTTATGTTGGTTTCTTTTAAAATATATATTGGCTGTTGAAAGAAAAGTACAAGCGCAATTGGTCAGCAAAACTTTGTTTTAATGTATTTCTATTGTGGTTTTTGGTTTGTTTATTTTTCTGTGTGTGTTTGTTGTTGTTGACTCACTTGTGTAAACAAAGTGAGTCTATGTTTTAACCCAGTGTTCGGTTGTCTGTGTGTGTGTGTTTGTGTACGTGTGTCTGTGTGTCCATGGTAAACTTTAACATTGACATTTTCTCTGCAAATACTTTGTCAGTTGACACCAAATTAGGCATAAAAATAGGAAAAATTCAGTTCTTTCC